>NC_053031.1:3636363-3939393 GCF_016746235.2 Drosophila teissieri | reverse complement strand
TTCACTTTTCTACAAGTTAACTTACTATAGGCGAGATTACAGTGTGGAGATAAGAAAGCATTTTTATACGAGAGACGGATAAAATATTTGAAAAATATGTATCAGGCTGAATATATTATATATGTTTATTATTATACACGGCGGGAAAATAAAGTTGTTTGTTAATACATTACGTTTGTTAAATCTAAAGTAATCATAAGCTCTGCATTTATTTTACTAGTGTACATTTCTGCCTTTGCTCAAGCATTCCTTTGTTAGTATGTTTCATTTGTTTTTAAGCATTTCAATTTCCCTATGGGGATTTGCGAGCTCTGCCAACTTAGCTCTTCCCTTTTGGCCTACAAATGCCTATTTATGTCGGCTCGGTCTGATTAGGCCAGAAATTTGGCTGTCGATTTACGAGGCGTGCTACTTCCACTACTTACTTAGCTTACTTAGTTTAGTTTTACAAGTTTCGCTCGAGAGCAACACAAACAAAAGGAGCTTAAGTTTGAGTTTGGAGTTGGAAAGGGAGATGGAGATGGCGGTGCCCGATGCCTGCCATAGATAGACAAAAGGCAGCCGTTCAATTTGCCTAAATTGGCTCGTGTTAATCAGAGTTTGGGGAAAGGACGCACACACACACAGGCGGCAGGACCTTAAAGCGTCGGCTTTTAAATTGCTCGAAGGCGCAGTGACGGGGCACGCAATAACCCCGCCGAACTGCAGACAATCAATCTTACTTTGCGCTTTAATTCAATTTCGATTGTGACATCTGCCTTTGGTCCTTACGCAGGCGAGAGAGAATCAGAAGGATCCGGCGAATCGGCAGCGGCAAGGACACTGCAGCCTTGTGAGCTCTGCACTTTTGGCAATGCGCTCCGCTCGGGCGTGCCACTTGCAGGATTAACGACTGCGGCTGCAATCCGTTTGCCGTGTCCTTTGCCTTTGCCACCGCAAACCCTTCTCCCTCGTACACAGTGCCAAAAGTTGGCATACAAATGGAAATCATTTAAAAACCGAAATCAGTTACCATTATTTAAGGAAAAGTAAACGTTGTACAATCTCTTAGAGAACCATAATTGTAAATAAAGCATATTATTAAATACACCACTGATACAGTACATTTTTTTCTAGGTTTCTGATTTATGAACTCCCACTATTTTCTTCCAGTGCGCTCAACTCCTCCCTTCGGTGGCATTTTTTGCGTTGCTTTGTCCTGGATGTCCTGGGAGTCCTCGGTGTCATGCGTGAGGCCAGCGACTGCTACTCAATTTCGGCGTAGTAGTAGCGGAGGCAGCAAAAAATTGACAGTCGCCCAAAGGATATTGTGACAGGCATGCTCGGCATTGCGACGGTGACAGGCGCAGGACAAAAGGCGGAAAGGTCCCCCGAAAAAAAAGGGGTGGCCAGCGAAAGGATTTCAGCTGCGGGGGCGCCGACAGCCCGAAAACCCCGAGTATGTGTGCATGTCAGTTATTAGAAAGTCCACTAAACGATTTTGCCAATCGAATTTCGGCAATCTCACAAGCGGCCAAAGGGAGCGAAGGATATATGTGTATAGTACAAACTCGTACGTATACGATTCAGTCCCAAAAGGGGTTCACTTGACCGAAGCCAAAGTTAATCGGAAGTTAATACGCCCTGACTTGCCAGATTTGTTTGTGCCGACTCAGAATCGAAACTATTCCAGCTGGAATTTTCATTAAAATCAGCTCATGACCGGGATACTTTTGCGGAGGGGGGGTTCCATCTCCATTCAATTCGCGTAGGTGGTTGGGTTCAAATGCTAGCCAAACTAATGAGAAATTCATAAGTTGTCCACCAACAACCCCGAAGGGAAGGTCTTTCCTCGCGCTTTGTGATCGATCACAATTTCTGTGTACTTAATAAATAATTGCAAAATAATTATGCGTGTTGAAGGCGACACGGAACTGCCCAAAAAGTATTCTAGTCCAAGCCGAGCGGGCACAAACATCTGTCGCAAAAAAGTTGATTGAAAAGTAGGAGGAAAGTTGAGGTTTAATGGGCAGTCGCCGAAGATTCGGTACTCTATGCAATACAAGGAATTAATTCATATACCATATTTAATGCAATATGCAATACTTAAAGGCACATACGTACTATTTTAATGAGCTAAACCATTATTGATGAGCAAATAAAGTTTACAGATATGCGTATACTTGTATCTCATGAATAGGTACTAATTTTATATTATTTTTTAGGCGTAAATCAAGGTACATGCCTGTATTTGGTTAGTCTTATTATTCCTTGCTCAAGGTAAGCATCATCGAAACAGATTAATCTGCTTCGAGGATGATCCAGATCAACTGGTGCCCATCTAATTAGGATTCCGTATCGACTGAGCCATCTATGCGACCAGTCCATTGTCATAGCTATCATACCCTCTGGGTAGGGCATAATGAGCCAGCTCCTGATGCCGCTCTCCACTCGAGCACACACGGTAACTTGCGCAAATTTATTTGATAGCCCGCGGCATGGGACTGTGGAACTGGGGAGCCGAGGTCCTCGAGAGCACAGGATCAGAGCTAGCCACTCCTGGTAATTGCCACACACACTCACACACACACACACACACACACACACGCACAGAGGTCCTGTGGAGTGGTGGCAATTGTGAGAGGATTGCCTGCATCTTGTGACGATTGCCGCAGTAGTTTGACAAAATTACCAACACTTTTGGGTCGATTGCCGAATTTCAATTCTAGTGAAGAGTGAGCATCTGTGCGGGATTCTTGGCCCGCGGCTAAATACGGCCAATGAGCCGTGTGTCTCTCCTGTGTTGACAAGAGGTCCTTGATGGATTCCGGATTCCATATCCATTGCGCTAGTGGCCAGCATTCTCGCAATTATGGTCGCAGAAGTTTGAGTACGCCTCTGATTTCGATTCTGATTATGATGGCCCTGGATTGGGGAATGTGCAATTGAATATTTATGAATGGCCATGGCAAACGGGACATGGGTTTTTGGGGCTACAGCTGTCGCTGATTCTGTTCCTGATCAAACGGCAAGTGTAATCAGTCGGTTTGTATCTTTTTTTTTTTTGGTTTTTTGTTTTTTGAAAGGCTATTCCTCCACCGTCGCACATTTTATTTGGTGCGAAATTCGATTGTCGCTGATCAAAGGCGAACGCACTTAAAAATGCTAAATTGAATTTGCCGCTACGACGCCTCCCACAGCAGGTCCTGTTCCACGAACAGCATGTCCTGGTCCTGGTCCTGGTTTTCGTCCTGGTGTCCTGCTTTTGGCCTGTTCCGGCCAGCTTCGCCATGAAAATTTGGCTGAACATTTTCACATTGGTCGCGGGAATTTCCTGGCTTTTTGTTTTCGCCCTTTTTCGTTGGTGTGAAAAACACATTAAGACTCATTTGGGCGTCAAAATGTGTGAGGATATCTGGCGAATCCCGCAGGATTTTCAATTTGAAAGTGCACCAAAAAAATGTGCGTGGCGGTGAGAGGGCTGCACAGCCAATACCATTTTTATCAAATTAATTGTTAAAGTGTGCGGCGGGTAAAAAATTATTTTTAAAATATTATACAAGTTTCAGATATTACAATTCGTTTTTAAATTAATATTAATATAATATAAATATTTAAACAATAATTGTAGTAAAGCGATGGAAGTAGTCAGCATCTTCGTCTATAAAATGGTATAATTGAACTTCTTTAAATAGTTACACATGCAGATGTTTTGTAGACATCTTTCTTATCAGCTTTTCGCTCAGTGTAAAGTCTCGATATTTTATTGACATGCCGCTGACAATGGTTGATTTTGTAGTGCACTCGCTGTTGTGCAATTTGTGCTTTTCTGAAGTGCCGCCGCACACAAAAGTGCGTAACTTATAGCCCCGGGTCAAATTACACACTCTCACTTGCCTCGAGTGCCCATTAACAGGTACTTCAGAGTCCTGCCAAAGGCAACCCTCTGCCCAAAATACTAGCCTATATATATGTGTGTGTGCGTACAAACCCTTTGCTGGTCCACGGATGGCAAATACCAGCATTTGGCATGAAACATCTACAAGATTTAACGCCGCCGTTTTCATTATTAATGATTAATGATAAGCACACCCAGAGTCACATGGGCTATACAACATCGCAACTCGTATAGTATAGTACAGTGGAGAGTGGGAAAAGCAACCCTTCTGCACGCGCTGAAGCTTTTGGCAAACACTAAGCGGCGCTTTTCGCGCCTTTCCACGTGATTAAAGGCAAACGAGGTACAACAAGGATGGTGCCGGTGCCAGGATACACACGGGACTCGGTGTGTTGGCGACATCAGAGTGGAACGGCGGCTTTTTGTAACCAGGAATCCAAATATCGGCACTTTCACACGCAAATGTACATGAATGTACGGGTTCATGAAAGGGTTAAGCTTAACCCACCGCCGCCACTCGCCAAAAAGGCGTTGCCCAAAATATTTTGCTCCGGTGGGTGGTGTTTTCTGGGTGGACCTTGTTTTTGGGGGTGGTTGGTGGTTGGTGGCTGTGGAGCGTGCGTTTGGTCCGGTTTGGTTCATTAGAGCGCGATGATTGCCCTCATTTGGGTTAATCAAGTGTTGATATTAGTTTTATTGTATTACTGCAATTGAAAATGAAAATGGAAGTGGCAGTGGAAGTGGAAGAAAGCGGAAGTGTCGAATTGGAAACAACAGCAGCGCGTTGCGATAATCGAGAGCTTTGCAATGAAAACATGTTTGATTACGATCGCATTCGTTGTCAGTTTAAATATTCAAATTGCATAATAAATTGTTTATTGCGTATTCAAATGCAGTTCATAGAATTTTAAATGCCAATATATTTTTCATAGCAACTCTTAAATGAAAAGAATATAAGTTTATACTTTCAGCTCTTTATTTATTTAATTATTTATCTTATTAAACGTATAGAAATGCATCTAATATTATTAAATTGATATTACGATCCTTTGTGTATATCCTTTACATTTTTAAAAATCTCTTTCGCTGAGCCGCCGCATTTGCCATTTGTAGCGCTTTTTGCCACTTACGCAGTTTCCATGCCATTAAGACCACCTTGAGCTCCACCTCAACCCCCTCATCCCTTTCACAGCCCCCTCCAGCACCCCCCTTATACCTACACCTACCCCACTGCCCCTCACCTCACTGCCCCGTCCCACAAGCGACAGACGCTCCCCTGGCAATGCCAACTGATAAAAATTGATGCAAAATACGCAAAAAGTCGCGAAAATCCTCGTGGAAAAATTTCAAAATTTTCACAGCTGATTTCGCTATAGTGACAGATAGGTAGCGAGTGTGGGAATGGAACTGGGAATGGGAATGGCAAGAGGATTCTGGCTGGTAGCTGAAGCAGCCTCATGCTTTTGCATATGCCTTAAACCCCCTTTTCGGGTGAAGCACCCCCAACCCCAATCTTCACCCACCCATCGCCTCCCATGGCACTCAATGTGCATGGCATTATGTCCTCCGCTTTGTTCCTACCACTCCCTCCCCGCCGCCTCCTTGTTTGTTTGCATTTGCGTATCATCGACGCATGTCGCGACGCCATCCTTGGTCCTGCGATGTCCTGGCCGCTCGTTTTTGGCCCGGGTGTCCTGGCTGTGCTGGGCTCGAACCCAGGAACTGGCCATCCCGATCGACCGCCTCCCCTGGATTGCTGCCTGTTTCTGTTGGTTCCTGGTCGTTGGTTGCTGGTCGTTGGTTGTTGGTTGCTGGTTGCTGCTGACAACAATAATTCAGGCGAATTGCGTGCTGGATGGGAAATGCCTTTAATCTGTTGGAGTTGCCAACTGTCACGAAGCGAAATGAAATGGAAATCACACGCACTAATGGCGGAGATGCTCTCGCCGGGAGGAAGTGGGCTTCCAATACGTCCAATATACCCACCCATGCCGGGCCAAGAAAAATCCCCATGGCCCCGCTGTTTTACCCTTGTTAATGGCGGCTTTTTATTTATTTTTTCAAGAGATGGGTATAAAATAAAAGGACACTTCGCAAGGAAAACTAAGATGCGAGCAAGCCGTATATATTTATTTAAATTAAACTCTTAAATGAATAATTTTACTAAACAATGAGCATTGATAACTTTGGTAATTCAGTTTTTAAAACTTAAAAAATATTCCTATATATACCAATCTTAATTTATGTCCTTTGCCGATCAAAAACCCTCAGTACGAGTCCATGAAATCACCCCCAGCTGTATATGACACGATGTCTAATTCGATTTGTTCTACGCCAACACTTTCATAATTCCGCTGTCAATTACGGATACTAGCTTTGCAGCTCGACCTCATCCTCGTCCTCATCCTCGTTCCCATCCTCATGCTATTCGTTATCCTGGACCTCATCCCGTGCCGCTTTCTGTCTTATCTGCCATCTTTTTACGCTGTTGGTAACCTCAAGCGCTGGGCTCACCCTCTATCCGTGGGCGGAGTGTTCCTTTTTGTTTTTTTTTTCATACACTTGCCTGCCTGGTCTTTTAGTCCTTATCGGTCGCAATCAATCTGGCCCGGTCCGTTCGTATCGCAACTTTTGCGTTTTTCAATCTGAGCATTTTTACGGGGGCTAAGTAAGTTCCAGCGCTGCTAGCCGCCGCCCTCAACTCTCAATTTTAATGCTGGATGTCTTTTCGGCGTCGCTGTCACTTTCGCTGGCATCATGAAGCTTCAGAGGTGGTGCAAAGTTTACATTGAACAAAAAATATAAAGAGTTTAGTGTTTGAATGAAATCCATCACTTTCAAATTACCAAAGAAACATAGAAAACCAACACCACAATTATGACTTTTAAAACTAGTTTAATATTCAAAATAACCGTTTGCTTGCTATTAACCATTACCTATTTTAGGCTCATACATTCATTTTAAACGTACTCAATTGCGCTCAGTGTACGGGCTGCAGAACCCAGAGCTTAAAATGTAGAAACGTAGGAAGGTAGTGGTAGTGACCCCAGTGCTGGCCCAGCGGGAGGCCTTTTTTCCTGATGTCACAAAAGGATTCACTTGATATTCATCAACATCAGTGTCTGTCAAACAGTCAGTCAGAGGAGAGCAGTCATTCAATACCCACCGAACCCCAGCGAGTCCAGAAACCCAAGCGAAACCGAGTCGAAACCCATGCGAAAACTTGAATCCGCAGCCCAAACTACAACGTCCGTTACATACCGAAGTGTGCATGTCAAGTTTGACTGTGGGCTGTGGCTTTTCTGCCAGCTTTTCCTACTTCCCCCCACCCAACTGCCTCCCCCCCCCCCCCCAATTTTGCTGAGTGTATGTATCCGTGTGGGTGGCGTGCAATTTGATGCAACAAGAATAGTGGTACGGAACACAAGAATTATACGAGTACGTATGCATAATGCCATTGGCGTTGGCGATACTAATCTGATTAGTGTCAGAATGGAAAAAAGAGAAAACTTACAGACGGAACAGCCATTGACAGGCTTAGGCCAGTCAGATATATATTTATGAGCGATAGAGTTGCACTGGTGGTGCCACAAAGTGTTGCATGAATTGCAGGAACTAGTTCGCAGGGATTTCAGTTGCGAGGGCGAATCGAATGTAAGAATTTAATGATACTTGCTACTTACTATTACTACTAACTAATATACTTTTTTTCTTCAGATTATTAGATTCATGTAATATTATTACTACAACATTTTACTATGTGAACATTTCTTGGTTCAGTAATCTAGCTTTTTTCCAATTGCTTACATTTTACAACTTAAACATAGACTGCAACTTGTACTTGCGAACGATAAAAAGTCTCATGCTGCGTTCAATTAAATGGCATTTAAATCGAGCATTGGTTCCACCTTGGCCAAGCCAAACCAATCCAATCCGAACTGATGTGCACCAGCACCCACACCCCACCCCCCTCCAAGGACACCACCCGCCGTGCTGGGCCACCCCTGGTGGCAATCGCCTGGCCAACAACTCCCACAACTCATTTCGCTTTGAGCGTCGTTTTAATTTAAAGGTATTTAAGGCGATCCATCATACGTATCAGTGTGAGACAAACGGGCCAGGGCCTCACTACGCTTGCAACCTGATATGAGTGCGGCAATCTGTTGTGCAATCGCTGAGGCTCACAGCACAGCACCTCACCACCACCCAACTTACCCAACTCCCCCGCTTTTTGGGCAACCCATCACCATCGCCATCACCCCGCGGCGCATTATATTGGCCTGTCACAAGGGAGCAATTCGAAGTCTCTGATGCTGATGCGCCTTCTACAGCCGCGCTGATCCTTACACTGCACTGCGATTTCCTGGGTGGCAAAGGACCAACGAACTCAGCGAAAGGAGCAAAGAAGCTGAAGCGGACGCATTAGTGGCGGGTCGGTTGCGTTTGACTTCCAACACTTTTGGGCAATTGTCTCGCCCAGACGAGAACGGGAAGTGGAACAGGAACAGAAGGCGGAACAAACGCCGGAACATAAAAATGACAGAATAGGAAAAAGGGATGTTCAAAAACGCCGGTATTGCAAAGAGGGAGGGAGACTGGTGCACGCAAAGAAATGCAAGGACCTCAAAAATAAAGGCAGAGGTTGCAAACTAATACTGCTCTATAAACTACCTAAGTATATTGAATGTAACATTAAATAGGGATGTTTTATAAAAATTTAAATTTTAAGGAATGTTGTTTAGAATGTGCTTAGAACGATCCCGTTTAATATCCCACTTCCTAAAGACGAATATCGCCAATACAAGAAATTCCACCGTAATTTCTCTCAGTGCAGCGTTGACAAAAAGGCCTTTCGTTTCATTTAGCAGCAGTGCAGTGCAGCCACCCAAAATAGCCAGCCAGGCAGCCACCCTTCGGCTTGGAATCTCGTGTCGCCTTTTTCTCGCGGTCTTAAAACGATGATTAGGTTGTTATTTTAATTTGCCCATTGATATCGCCCGCCTGACTTTGCCTTTGTGGGGTGGCTGGTTGCCGGCTTTGTTGTTGCCCTTGTCTATTTCTACCGACGCTGAGGACGAGGATGAGGGTGAGGGTGCAGCATTGTCAGCGTATTTAGCAGTCACGCCAAACCCAAACTCAAACTCAAACCCCAAACCCAAACCCAAAGCGAAAACCGGGAATCCGCAACGAGCTCAACTCGTCTTGGGCTCAACTACGCGTAACGTGTCCGCAATTTGTCATCGATTTTGTATTGCCGCATTTTAGGCGTTTTACTTTTTTTTCTGAGGGTGGTTGCTGGCATTTGTGGGTGGAGGGAGGGTGAGGGGAAATGTTTAAATTATACTAATTAATAAATTGACTTGCCAGTCAAATCATTTGGCACAAATGGTGAAATTATTTTCAACAATTTTTCAGCCACGAACATTTGAAAAAGTGCTGCGCTTTATGGGAAGTTTAAAGTCATATTTATTACTCATTTTTGTCTACTTCTAAACAGTTTATTCTATTAATATATTATTTAAAAAACCAAAAAAACATTTGTTAAAAATCCCTTTTAAAAATTATTTAAATTTAAGTTGAATAACAACCACTTTGCAATTACACTAATTATCAAATTGAGTGGCCAGGCATATCGCATAAACAAAATTTCCCAATTGCTTCAGAAACTTTTCCGCCAGCGACCTTGAAGAGGTCCTTTCGTGTTGTGCTGCTTAAGCAAAAGTTTCCCGGTTTATGGCACTCTCATAATCAGCGTAGTTTATTTAAATTTATTTTAATGAAGCAACAACAGGCAAATGGAGTCGACGGAGTAAAGGAGCTCCTTTTTGTGTGTGGGGGGCTACGCACGCGGAAGTTTCATGCCGGAGCGAATTAAACACGGCAAAGACACGAAAGGGTTGCAAGGACACGTGAATGGGATTCACGGGGCAATGAAAGGAGCTGAAGTAAGCGTCCGAGCAGAAGCAGGAACAGGATCAGGACAGCGGTGTTAATGCTCTCGTCGACAAGTGCCCCCCGGTAGCTAAAAAGTCCTGCGGCCGTGCAATGTCTGCGCCGTGAAAAGGAGTAAATTAAATGATTAATACGCTTCGACTGTTGCCGGGTCTGTTTAATTACCCCGTCTCCGGGCTTTTCTGGTCGGCCATTCGTTACGGTTTTACGCTTATCAAGCACAACTGTCAGCGCTCACCGCTCATTAGAAGCTGAAGGGACTTGAGCTGCGGAATCAGGACTATTCAAAAACCAGCCTGGATCATCTTTTCTCCTCTAGGATACTCGTATGAGCAAACAAAGGGGACTATTCCCAACTGCAAATCAAGAGATCTGCACAAAAAAAAGGGACACACACACACACACGTAGACAGACAGGAACCGGAAGCCGACCAAGCTGGCCATCGAGTGGGAGTTTTTTGCGGATGACCAGTGCAAACGTTGGGGCTGCCCAGCACAAAAGAGGACACTGTGTGTGTAATTTAGTGGAACAAGTTGTTTCCATTGAAATGGCAAAAAGAAGGTGGCATTTGCCCATTGCTATAAAGAGCTAGTTCATGGAAATTAAATAGTTTTCAATAAGGAGAAATTTAATGAATTCTCAGGTACAAAGGTTTATTAACAATACAGAATTTTACTTTTATGTAATACATATGTATATCAAGCTTTATTGTTTTAATTTCCGAACTGAAACATTCGTAGCATACTTTTAAGCACTTTGCCAGGAGTCTTGAAACCATAACCCTTTTTCTATAACTAATAGATAAAAAAGATTTTTTTAAATTTAATATTTTAATGTAATCACACAACGAAACTAGTTCCCCTTAAAATCCAGCACAACCAAAACCATGAACACAAAAATCAGGCAGCACAAAAACCGAAACACGAGACAGTCACGAGCAAAAACAAATACTAAAAATAAGCGAACTTTGTGTCCTGCCCGCCAGCCAATCCATGTGAGTGTGTGTGCGTGTATGTTTTTATTCCACAGCGCAGATGTGTGTGTTTTTGTGAGTTTGTGTGCATTACAACACTGGCTGTCAATGGCGGATGCTGTGGACTGACGACTGCCGGCTACCAAATACCGCTGATGATGACGAGAAACGAGAAACAGGACGAAAACGAGAATGAGAATGAGAATGAGAACGAGAACGGCACGAGGACGAAAGCGATCCTCATTTGTATTCCAGATGCGTGTTGCAATGCGAGCGCAGCACGGAATGCTAACGAATCCTGCCACCCACCCCCGCCCGTTGATGATGAAAGTGGGTGTACCCGGCGAGTGGGTGTGCGGGTGTGCGTGTGTGTAGGTCGGATATATAGAGGACGATGCTCGGAAAAGTTTGGTTTTTGTATACAAAATTAAAGCCTCGGCTAACAGCAGCTTTAAGTGGTAGCTGGGGAAAAAATGAAAGTACACAGTGAAAAATAAATTACCAACCTTATGTAAAAAATGTTTTTTTTTATTGTTATTTTTGTTTATACTTATCATCAACTACAACTGTCTGCTAAAGTTATAAGTGCTGAAAACCTAAATATTTCTGCCAAGTAAATATTCAAGAATATTAATAGTAAAAGTATTTTATTAAAGTATTTAGAAATTCTTTTGACATTTAATGGATATCTGTTTAAGAAGTACCAAGACACAATCATCATATTTTTCTCAGTAACATTTTCGTGAAGACAAGGGACCGAGCTGCGAAAGACACTGAGTCCTGGCCCCGAAGGACCTCCAGCTAATTGAAAACAGTTATGTGCGTCATATTTCTTGAAAACCAAAGAGCTCGTTGCCTGCTTTTGACAGCCAAAAGACTTTCGCCAACTTTTAACGTTCCTTTCTTTATATTATTTTTGTTTTCCTTTTTTTCGTACCCATTCTTCGTATTTGCCTTTTTCCATTGTTTTGCTTCTTTATGGCCAAGACGGCCATTTTGTGTGGCTCTTGCTGGCTGTGTTTCTTCCACTTCCACTTAAAGTCCTTCGCGTGGAGTCTGCGCAGAGGAGCAACGATTTTTATGAGCCTTATCTGGGCGAATGGATCTCCTGAAGTTCGCGCCAAAACAAAAGTCAGCTGTTTCGCCACACACAGACACAGCAATACCGAGAATGAGGAGCTCGTAACTCACATTCAAATGCAAAACTCGTGCGAAAATTCTGTGCCACTCGCTCTCGCGTTGTCCTTGCTGCACATCCTTGCCAGAGTGACGTCATGTCTATGTCGATTTGTATTTCAAAATTTGTTTTCGAATAGATATGCAAGGGGGGCCCAGGCCGGGGCCGGAGCCTGTTGGTCGCTGCCGGAATTCCAAATTTGCTTGTAACCCCATTCCCCATGGCGCACGCGGCGGATACTTGATATGTTTATCTCGGCTTGCCATTTTTATGCAGCTCAACCAGCAGCCGTAAAAACGCTCAACAGTGTGCTTGCGTATAAAAAAGAAAGCTGTGCAAAAAGCAACAAATTGAAAAAAAAACATATAAAAGAAAAAAAAAGTTTTGCGTCGGAAGGGCAAGGTTACGCGACACGCGATGACGCTGCTCCTGCGGCTCATAAACTAATTTATGATTATTACGCGAGAGCGGATTTTTTATGCCCCCCAACGTACAGTGAATCCTCGGCCAGTGGGATGAAAACGGGTTGGCTTCACACTCCAGTGGGACTTTTATCCTGCATTGAGGTAGATCACGAAAAAGTTTTTATTACAGCTAATTCTTGTGCTCTTCTGTTTTCGCCTCAGCTCATTTGTTACTTTTTCTTTTCACACACACATTTGTACACATGCACACACTCTTACTCATACACATACCCATGCACATACATATACGATTCTTGGCTTTTGTTTATTGCGCAATTTTATGAGCTGGATGCCATAATTTGTTGTTAATATCGGAACAGGAACACCGGCGGAGGCTCGTCTGCCGGCGCCGCATCTGCCGGGCGAGCTCATCAGTGATGCAGACGAGCATGTGACCCAGTGATACTGAAAGTTTTTATGCATTTTACTGAATGAGGAGGATGCCAATGGAGCTGGCTGGCGAATGAGTGGGGAGCGGAGGGGATCAGGGGGAGCGGGGGATATGCAGCCTTGCTCTTGACCTTAGACATTTGCATGGGGAGCACGGAAGGATGGAGGCTCGTCTTTAATTCTGTCAAATTTCGGGGGAATTTATGTAATGCTTGTATATATAAATAGCTCGGATTATGGGATTATCAAACTAGAAGAATGGGTAGTTCCTTAGAAACTCAAGTGTATGACTAATTAATAGTATTATACTAATAAAAGTAATTAGTTATAGCAGTATTAAATACTTTATTATTATGGACTTTTTAAAATAGAAATTTGTTTCTAAGCAGATCATTAAAAGTGTATTCATTTCTTAAAGACTCCATACATACTTTAAAGTTATGTATTTATCTTTGCTTTTCCTCAACGCCATGTGTTAAATTCACTGCCATACACTTCCTTTCGCGTTTTCTTCAGAAAATGGAAAACAAAACCACAGCAATGCAATCAGCCAACTTAACAAATTTTCCAACAAGCCAGCGCATAAGTTTTCGCCAACTATAGAGCGACTGCTGCTCGCAGGACCTCATCGATCATAATTTCCCACTGGCTGTGATTTGTACCAAGTCCTTGAAGGAAGATGGAGAATCGCGAGAGAGACAGGGAGAGAGCGTGAAAAAGGCGACAGCCGCGGCAGCAGCAAAGCGGAAAATGTTAAAATAACGCGCTAACTTGGTTACCAAGTTTGCGCATTTTTCACTCGGTTCGCTTTGCCTGCGCTTTTCCCGCATTTTCCCCGACCACCCACACTTCAGTTTCAGTGCCAGCAATTCGACTCGCATCTCAGAAACTCACAAACTGAAGGAAAATCCAAAGGGGGGAAGGAACGTTTGAGTTTTCCATACCCGCCTTCTTTTTTTTTGTGCAATGTGGGCAAAAGTTTGCCGCTGCTGGCAGAGCGTTTATGCAAATTAGGTGCAAACGCATGCACGGTTAGTGGGAGCGAGGCAGCACGAGAGATAGAGAGAGATAGACAAACGGGCAGACATTATCCTGGCATAACTTTCACTGCAGACAAGGTCTGAACTGCAGAACTCTTTCGGTGTGATTTGTACCACTAACTGTGGAGAGATCAGAAGGCGTCGGTTTGATTCATTCACTCCTTGCCAAATGGGATCAAATCTTTGGGCTTATAAATGGAATCTATTACCCACACTGCCTTGTTTTGGGCTATTTCAATCAAAACTAACCACAAAATAGAGACACGCTCTCATGCAGTTTGTGATGAAACCATATTAATGAAAATGTGCAAATACCATATATAAATATCATTTATAAAAAGAGGCTTTTAATATTTTAAATTAATTTATATTCTTACTCTTTTTTACATAAATAGTATTGCATATTTTTGTTGCATATTAATTTGTTTTTCTTTGAGACCTACTAATTTGTTTACAACTGTAAATAAATCGCTGTTTTTGTGTGGGCAACTCGATTGCATTTCACTCACTTTATGTCGCATATCAATTCATCATAAAATGAGATTTATGGCAAAAACAAAGGCCTTATCGCAGACAGTATTTATGTAGACAGGTTGCAATGACCCCAACCCCCTCCTCCCTCCCTTGCTTCACCAAAGGAGACATCCTGACAGACAGGCACGCCATTCACCCAAAATGACAAACACACTCACGTGGCGACTGCGATTCAATGACTTTAAAGTAGACACAAATCGATGTCAGTTTAAATTTTGCAGCTATTTTGCCTAGCCAAACGGCCCATCAAGTATACGCCCCGTGGTGGCCCAAAAGCTTTAATTAACTAATAGAAGAAGAAGCAGCAAATTATCAAAAGAAAGGCAAATTGGGTAGGTAGGTAGATGGGAAAGGTGAAAGAAGGTGGTCTTTACATGGCCCTGCACCACGATGCCAACTAGCAATTATTTATTATTTCGGCGTTGCTTTTGTTTCCACCGAAAAACGAATGGCAAAGGGGGGTGAAAATGGCAAGGGGGTTAAACACAAACAAGAAAGAATGGAACAACTTTGCTGTAGCGGGGGATTTCCACCAATACGCATGCGTCCGATTTCCTGTTGCTGTGGCAACCCCCACATGGACACACACTTTTATCTATATACATATATCTACACACACACCACACACAGATATTGCGCCCAACGCAATATTTGAATATTCACGCATACCATAAACTAAATAGAGAATGGGGTGAGGGGAGTGGGGCGCAAATACGCGATGGGAGCTCCCTTTTCAGCCAGGACATCGGTTTGTATTTGTTTGTTATTTGTCGCTACCCACCACAGTGTGCGTGTATCTCTACGTGATTGTGTGTGTCCGTGTGATGTCCTTTCAACCCCCAAGCAGCCAACGCACGTCCGTCTGGGCCCCACATTCAAACCCCCTATCCTTCTCCTTGCTGCTCCACAAAAGGTATATTTAGAGACCTGGCAAGGTGGCTGTGTTGTTGCCATTTTGAGCAGGATTCCTTGGACATTGTCGCCAAATAGAAAAAGCCCGTGCGTATGAAGGATACACAAATACAGGCACACTGATTATGAGTACACGGAGATTGAATATTTAAATTGTCCAGCAATTCAATTATGCAATAAAATGAAAGTAAACTTTAAAAACGCACGCTAGAACTTAAAAGAACTAACAAATTTGTACATGAAATCATTATAAAATAGATTCTAATACTTGAAGCAAACACTTTGTATTATATTAACGTACAAGTAGGTAATCTTATTATGAATTGTTATAAAGAAACCCGTTGTTTATAATGTGTGAAAGAGATGAATTTATTAATAATCAAATATAATCCAGCCTTCTATTTATCCCAAAAATACAGCTAACATTTTATTTCTGTCTGTGTTTATATTGCATGGATATTGTTTAAACGGTCCCTTCTATTTCCATTTCCACGTGCAATTTCTATTAATTGCCGCTGCATTGATTAGAGTATTTGATTTCTTGTTCCGGTGGCCCATCAATCTGGCAATTGTAAATCATTTCGTTTTTTTTATGCCCATTGCGCGCCACGCATTTTTATCGATTTGCGCAAAAAATGAATCAGAAAACATGCAAATAAGTCGATAGATAGGCCACTGGGGAGATGGCAAGTGAGCGACCCCCTCGACTGCAAAAAGGGTTAGGATTGACGGCATTTGCAAACGGACACAGACACGGACACGGCCACACACACACACACTGACAGGCAGCGACACATGCAAACACAGATGGACACGGATAGGCCGAAATGTGTGCAGATTTCCATCCGCATATGTATATTCATATGCAGTGCTGGTGCGTGTGTGTGTGTGCGAGTGTGTTGCCAAATGTGTGTTGGCTGGCAGGACAGCAAGGAGACAGTGGCTGCCCGAGGGGTGGCGGGGTATTTTACGAAGCGATAAGAATATGAAATAGGATATGCTATGTTTAAGTAGCTTTACTGCTGTGTGATTCAATTATTAACTGCAGCTTTAAATGTGGAAGCACTTTTTGTTGCATACTTTTAAACACTTGTATTGAATATTGGGATGAATGTACTAAGGTAGTAAATATATAGTACGATATCACTAACATAAATATAAGATAATAAATATAATAAATAAACTATCTACAAATTGGTGATAGCAAGCAAGCTAATTAATCTTAAGCCTCAAGGAATTCTATTCGTAGCCAACCCTTTAACTATGTCATTAGCCCCTCTGCTCGCTGGTTGCCCCGCCCCTGTGCTCAACCAATCGCTTATAAACTCGCATATTTCAAGTGCCGGGCAGGCATAACCACATCAGCACACACGCAATCCATAACTGTTTGCCGCCCAACCCCCAAGATCCCCCCTGGAATGTCCTGGCATGCCCAGGACCCAAACAGGACCCCCTTCAAACCCCCTGCGTGTTACCTTGTATTTCGTTATCAATAAAGCGAAATTTAGTTTTGATTTCGTGTTTGTTGTTGTTATTGAAATTCATTGAACCAATTTTAATATTTTATTTGTTGCAGCACGCACACAGGACGCAGGAAACTTTAGTGGGCGGCCAAAGGGGGCGGGGCAGGCAGAAGGACTCCAAACTAACGGCATGTGCAGCTCTTTATGTGTGTGTGTGTGTTTGTGTGGGTAAGTATGTAAATATTTGCATGCGTATGTTCATTTATTCGTGTGCGAGGATGTGTATGTGTGACCATTTCCGGTGGACGCCATTGTCGTTGCTCTTGTTCTTCCTCCTTTTTTCTCTCTCTGTATCTGCACGAGAGTGTGTGTGTTTGTGTGTGTATATTTGTGTGTATATTTGTGTGTGTGCTGTTTCTTGTGGCTTTTGTTTTTGCCCACTGTTCTTTGTTGTTTTTGCGCATCGTAACCAAATTTGAATATCTTTTTTTTTGTTGCGCCCTGCAAATGGATTTTTTTCCACAGATTTTCGATGCCCCTTTTTTCCAACTCTCTTTTGCGCTCTTTATCTTTTTGTGTGTATCGCTTTGTTCGCCTCGCTTATAATACCGTTATGATGTATTTTATTGCCACAACAAAACCAAAAGCAATGCCACCAGCGCGCCCACTTTTGCCACACCCCCTTCTGCGAAGCGGAAACCGGCGACATTGTAAATTTTCTGTTGCCTTTTTTCCCATTTCTCTTGGCCGCACACATTTTTTTTGCCAGCCAGCAACCATTATAGAAATTCTGTTATTCCTATTCGGTTTTTGTATTTTTTCGGGTTCGAGGTAGAGCCTTTTTGTAATTGTTGTTGTCTTTGTGATTTGATTTAATGTTGATAACAATAACAGCAACAGCAAGCAAACAAATACAAGTATAAATAACCCCAAAAACTTGGAAAAAAATGAAAGATTGTCGAAAGACTGGAAAAAGAGAAAAGGAACGGAACGGAACGGAAGAATCGCAAAACTTTGTTTTCAGTTCATTGGGGAAATGTTGCGGGCAAGGGTTGACTTTTATAGTTCTGTTCTGATTCACTTTGATGGCCCTAATAACCGAAGCTTAATGAGCATAACAAGTGGCTTGTCGGCAAGGATTAGACCACGCAGGACATGTATCCTTCGACTTGGAGTGCGCCTCTGCTTGATATTTCTAGCTTTTCCCCCTTTTTTTTGTGGTGCGTGTTGTACATTTTTATTATTTATTATTTGACATTCAGCTTTTTTTGTGCTGCCAGCTCAGGATTCCATGCTTTCTCGTAAACACGCATATTGTTTGGTTTACAAAAGTCAACAAAACCCTTGTTCTAAGTATAAGGAAGGGAATGCCTATTCTAGATGTATGCCTAATGCAATAATTAGAGACCTAAACATCATTTGATTTATTTAAAACTTATGGAAAAACAACGTAGGACTATGACATGCTCATGAGATTGTCTTGTTATACAAAATGGTATAACTTTTAAAAATAAATAACTAACCTAATACTTTTCTGGATAGATTTGTATTAAAATATACAAATTTACACCAAAATATTGGTTATTCGCTTTGTAAAGGAAATCTCTCAGTAACAAACAGTTCTGAACTAAATTTTAGGGTGTTTTTGTTGTTCAACCAAAGGTATTCTCAACAACCCCACATACATATGTACATTATACAACGAGAATATTCTGCTAATTCAAACGGCTCATAAAATATGGATTAAATTCGCCTTAAAGTATCTATATCCTGCTGCATTTGCCAGCAAAGAGAGCCTCATTTGTTCGAGTGTGTATGTCCTTGTGTCTGTGTGTGCAACAAAGCAGTAGACAATGCGTAAGGATGCCCAAAAAGGATATGCGAGACTTGCACAGACAGCCGAGAGACAGACACCAACAACAACACACACAACACACACAGCACACGCACACACACACACACAAACATTTAAAATTATGCAAATTTTATTACGCAAACTGCTGCGTCCGTCGCCGCCCCCTTACCACCCAAGCCCTGCGCCCTTCGTCTTTCGTCCTTGCAACAGGAAGCTTGTCTTACACTCGCAGTTGAACGGCGCACAAAAAAGGACCTTACACCCAGAGTCAGAATGCAATAAGCAATTGCAGGACACTACAGCACGGAGCTGAAAAGGACGTATTTGCAGGATCAAGAAGTGGAGTGGTGGGTGGAGCGGAGTGGAGTAAAAGGCAGTGGAGATGGACGACGGGAGGACAACAAAGCCTGGTCTCGTTTTTTCCTTGCCTTTAAATGAAGAGCAAAGCTTTCATTACGGGCAACAATGTTAAAATTATTGAGCACAAGCCAGGGTAAACCAGAAGAAGAAGTGGAGCAAGAAGATTTCACAATGCGTAAAGTGAAACAAATTTTACCTTAGAAACAAAATGCGTTTAAATGCGTTGAAAAAATATAAAACTCTGTAAAGTTTGTAACAAAGATATAAGAATATAAGTCAATATAAATCAAGCACTAGTCCAATTGTTCTAAAAAGAAATGCTAAGGTAATATTATAAATTAATCTCTACACACATTCTCTCTTTAAGAAACATGAACCTAACTAAACAAAAAATCTAAAACCAATAGAGGCGATTTTGAGTTCGAAACTAGTATAATGCTTTTAACAAGATCTTTTCAACGATTTTCTTTCTGTGTATCAAACAAATGCACTTATTGGCCAAAAGCAACGCAGTCAGCGTGAAAATCGTCAAGGCGGCCTTTCCTTTCCTTTGCTTTTGTTCGTACGTCCGTTTGCCTTCTCCTCTCCTTATTGTTGTTGTTTATTGTGTGTTCCTTGTTGTTCTTGCCTTGCTCTCGCAGTGAAAAATTACCAAACGGAAATGCGCCTACAAGGCCGGAGTGCCCAAGCAGTTTTTTCCGATTTTCCGACTGTATTTTGGGAGGAAGGAGCGAGTCCTGCGGAGCGGAGCTTCCGACAAACCGACTAACCCAAAAATCGAATCGTTTTGCAAAGCGCGCCAAACCATTTGCGAGAATTGAGAATGCTAGCGACTGAGAGCGACACGTGAGAGTGTGGCCCCAAATGCCGGTGGAGCAGTGCCTGGCGCCACCTATCGGCCATACACGCATGATAGCAGCCATTTTGTTTAGTGTCATCTCGCTTCGGTCAACGCTCTGCGCATAGCCCCGTCTCGCTCCTTCCAGGCACCTGCTCGCCGCGTCTGCGTTGCGCTCTGGCAACGCCCACTCTCTGAGAGGCGAGCGTGCGCACTGGAAGCGGCTGAGCGAAGGCGTCGGGCTACGCCCACTGGACGGACGGCGGTGCGAGGGAGATGGCCATAGCACCCAGCCGGTGCTTCCAGTCTGGAAGTGGCTCTCTCTTTCGCTCTCTCGCTCGCTCCGCGATATTCAACATTTTCAAAGCTTTTGCGAATGTGTTGGGGTTTTGCGTTTGAATGAAGCGCCAACGCAAATGTCAAATACATGTTCTACCGAAAACTTAAGTTGTTTAATATTTTAATGTAACAAAACTATGAATTCATATCTGCTGGCAATGAATTATCAAGTCAAATACTTTATTCAAAAATAAATAACTTTCTTTTCAAATTTATTCGATGAATGAAGAGAATATTTATACATTTTACACAGTTCTATTCATAGTATATTACAAGAATTTACTTAAAATATAGCATTAATATAATTTCTTCAACTATTTTGGGTTTTCTCTGGAAAAAATCCCATCTAAATGGGTTAATCCACTGGAACATACAAACAACCAGATCTAATTAGCATGTGTCTGCTTTAATGAGCACTTTGCATGCCATTGAAAATTATCTAAGCATAACTCGAGACACCAATACACACAAGGCAATCAGCTGTAGACCACAACTCAGCTGAGCTGTCGATCGCAGTTATTCTCTGAAAAGCTGGAGAGAGAGTGTTTCTTATGCAAATGCCGAGTATTTCACTCTCGACCACTGCTTATTATTCATTATTTGTTTGTTTTAATTTAATACATTTTTGCGCGCAACGCTTATGCCGAAGAAACGGGTAAGAAGCTCCGAAGAATTAACATAAAAATGCATTAAACCACTTTTACTTTCAACGTGATCATTTCTGCAGAGAAGACGCGGCTGCATAAGAAAACGGCGCAGTCATTCTTTAATTACCAGAAACAGGAGCTGGATGAAGGAAACACGAGGGTTAAGGATCCTAGGCAGGTGCACTTTTTGTGGCCGTGTCCTTTTGGCCCTGGCATATCAATAAACCACTTAGCGGCCAGCAGCGGTGCGGGGGGATAGAAGATGTATGTATATATATTTTTAAGGGCGATCCTTATCGCCGATCCTGCCCCTGCGATCCGTTACATTTTCAATTTCGCCGACGTTACACGCTAATGAAACGCTGTGAACTTGACCGTGGCTATCTCGACCCGAAGATCTCACCGTCTCATTTCGGTATCTAAGCGTGGACTCGTCCATTAATAAAAGACAAAACCCCCCGAAGTCCAGCGTCCCTTAAAACGCTCCAGTAAGCCCAGTGCACATTGCACTCAAGGGTTCACGATCCACAGCGATCCGGTTATGATACGCTCCTCTGCATATCCAATTCCCGACTTCCAACTCCAGCTCCAACTCCAACTCTAGCTGTAGCACTAGCTTCCAATCCCAGAGCCAGTCTGCAGTTTGGTGTGCAGTGCAGCGTGCATCCATGGATGCCACTCGGAATGCCCCAGAATACAATGACGGACCACGTTTAATGGTTGGATATCGTTGTGGGCGACGGCAAGTGCCGGCGGATAAGGAAAGTTATCCAATTAAAACCCGGGTGGGATTTGTGCCAATCTCCAGACACGCAAGGTGCTTGACCCGTAATTCCGAAAAACGTATAACAATGGGGCTTCGAAATTAGTAGAGTTTCTTCTCTTCTGTTTGGGAAGGTGCTATGTGTCTCTAAATATATCTGATAATTATTAAAAATTCAGTACGAATCATAGTGTTAAATGATATTAAAACTTTATTCATTCTATATAGAAATACCTTTAAATATCAGTAGCTAGCAGTCATGTAGCTCTTTAGAATAAATCCAAATAAAAAAGTAAGTAAGCATACACCTAATACATAAGTTATACAAACATGTTCTATATAGAAATCAGTAAATTTTCCACGATCTGTTTCTGGCACACCTCCGAGCGAACGAAAGCACAAATTCAAAGGCCTAAAAAGCATTCTACTCCCAATTTCACTTCCCAGGCAAACAGCGAGGTCACAGGAAAAAGTCATAATGAATTCAGCAGACAAAATCTCATTTTCTAAGAATTATTCACTCAAATCCATTACTCATTTCCCATCCGCAATCTGTCGCCCGAGTGCAGCCAGCTGCAAGACGTGACGGCGGCTGCCAAAAAGCGGCAAACACACAAATCTCAAAACCCCAAACAGAAGACGACTACGAATCCGACTGCGACTCCGACTCCGACTCCTCCGAACCCAAAAACGCACCCACGACGAGCGAATAATGCAGGGAAACCCGCAAAAGGCCCAACCAAATGATACCAGTTCACATTATAATCCACAAGACATGTGTGAATCTGCCGCCCTATCAGACAGTTGGGATCTCTAGCACCGACTTCCATCCAACACCCCGGTTCCAAAATCCCCGCCGGATCCCCAAACAACACGTCCAATTCAAAGCTCTCTTGCCAAGTTTTCCCACAGTCGATCAACATGAAATGAGATATGATGAGATATTTGACAGTTACGTGATTTCTTTCTCGGTTCACAATTTGGCATGTTCGTTGGATGTGGGTGCTACTTCACCTCTGTTTCATATTTTATAATGCTAATCATCAGTTTTGGGGCGGTACGAACTACAAACGAGCCGCCAGGTGGCGCCACTCAAGGTTAGTCGGTTCACAAACCCAAAAACAATTCGCAACTGGAGCTCCACTCGCCAAGGACATGCGTGGATTGGAGTCCTTTATCGAGCCCATAAAAATCATCGAAGCACTTGTGGAGTTCGCCGGAGTTTTTGAGCTTAGTCTGCTTCAATTGCTTTCGGGGGGCGGATGCACAGAAGCGATTGAAATAAGGGATGAAGACCATTTTTACACAATTATTTTTAGCCAATTAAAAATATAAATGTTTGCACAAATGAATTGAGAGTTTGGGAATTTCCAATTCAACAGGGTTTATTTAATCAATCATGATGGTAAATACTCTTAACCTGGGCTTATGATTAAAAATAAAATTGGGTTTCTACAGAGAGGTACTCTTAAAATAATTCAAAAATTCAGTTTAATATTCTCAACACCCGTTTCACTTCCTGTTTTGAGTAATTATTCAAAAAGTGATTACCTGCTCAACTGCATTCGTTCAACTGGCCTATCGCAACATTCATTACCACCTCAATAAGTTTACATTAATTAATGAGCTGTAATTAAATTAACCACATCACTTGATAAGCCTTCGGGTGATGGATTAAAATAAATTAATTAAAATAATAAATAATCTGGCAGCTTACTGCAGCAACACTAACAACAAAAACAATTTAAAAAAAACCAACGGGAAATTGCAATTTACAACAGGCAACCAAAAACAACAAAGCCATCAACAATGTGAATAAAAAAATGTGTAAAAAATAAAACTGCACAAACAATTTTCAGTTGAGCGGCCATGTAGAAATTTGCAATGGTGGCCAGACAACTGCGGATGTTGTTGTTGTTATTGCTGTTATTGTTGGTTGTAAGTATATACATACATATGTTGTATTTGTTGCTTTTATTGTTTTCGCAGTTGTTATTGCTGTTGTTGTTGTTGGGCGTATCAGGCACACAATGAACAAGAGCAACAACAACAACTGCTGCCAACATAATGAACTTACACGCAATGGGAAGCACAACAGATGCAGTCCCCCAGTTGTTCACTCGATGCCCCCACAACACATCACATCACACATCACAGCAGCAACCGGGGAGAATCATAATAAAAAAATGAAAAATAAGTATTACCTGCCATCTCCACAACAATCAGCAGAAAAATCCATCCAGCCAATTGAACATTCCATGCAGAGAGGGAAAACAGGTGTAAAGCAGCAATTAAGAACTTTGTAATTAAGGAATTAAATCTCGCAATGTTAAGCGTGAAATTCGTTTCTTAAATAGATATAGACCAATTTTTCACTGGGAGCAGCATTAGTTTTCTTTTCCACGGTTTCCGCGGTTAATTGTATAATAAATTCAGATTTTATAAAGTGTACCATATTCCCAAAACCAGTAGTAATATAGTTTTGATTTGATTTGTGCTTTTCTTTGCCCCTTTGACCTGTCATTTCTCAAAGTGCATCCCAATCTCAGCCAGCTTTCATCATGCATTGGCCGGAAGTGCAACAGCGCCCAAAATGGAGTCGCCATTCTGGTGCAAGCACTCACACACACAAACACACACACTTTGACGCACTGGCTGTGAATTATTTTGTTGTTGCATGTCACTCAAATCAGAGATTTGGTTTGCCGCTTGCCTTAATTATCGTTATTATCTTTGCTGGCTCTTCAGAATTGGCCAATGCAGCGGGAAAATCGCCACAAAGCACGCGATGTCAAACGAAGGCCGCCCCCCACCCACCGCCCACTTTTCCAGCCCCACCCCACTTAGTTTACGAGGGGAAATTCATTCTTTGGTGCACAAACAGCAACTTCATACATATTTATTACCTCAACGCGCTTTTGTTGTATTTGCTGTTGTGCACAATAACCAACATTATACACATACATATATATATTTATATATATAAAGGTATAATGCACTTAATTTCCTACCTGTGTCCGCCCAGAAAATCCTCACCCCGCCCCGCGTTCTTCCATCGTCGTCGCTCTGCGTGCAAGCCACGAAAATTAAATTATATTAGTTCATAATTTTAAATTATAAAATTCAACTTGTTCGTGGCAAGTTGCGGTTGGTTGGGGGGTGTTTTGCTGCTGAATGAGCTGGAGCACGGAAAACCCACCTTCTTGGGATCGCCCTGCGGCATCTCCATTTTCCATCCAAGCCAACGCCAACGTGGTTGCTCCAAATGCAATTTGAAAATTTTAGAAAATATTTAGAAAATTAACGCAAAGTTGTGGAAATATTGTTGGGTCGTCTGCTTGGTTCGCCCGGCAAAACTTTATTCCGTTGCTTCTAAAAATATTATGTAAATTCCGTTTGAAGCTAATGCTGTGCGGAAATTGTGGAGCGGACATTTGATTAGATTCCATTTTGGGAATAGAAAACAAGAGAAAACGCTATAGTCGAGTTCCCCGACTATCTGATACCCGTTACTCAGCTAGTGGAAGTGCGAAGGCGAGTCTTCAACACTGACAGTTTTTTTCGGTTTGAGGGCGTTAGAGTGGGCGTGGCAAAAAGTTTTTGGCAAATCGATAGAAATTTACAAGTCTAATACAAAAATGAAAAAATATCAAAACATTTTTCAAAAGTGTGGGCGTGGCAGTTTTTGGCGGTTTGTGGGCGCTAGAGTGGGCGTGGCAAAATGTTTTTTGGCAAATCGATAGAAATTTATAAGACTAATACAAAAAATATCAAAACATTTTTCAATAGTGTGGGCGTAGCAGCTTTGGGCGGTTTGTGGGCGTTAGAGTGGGCGTAGCAAAAAGGTTTTTTGGCAAATCGATAGAAATTTATAAGACTAATACAAAAATGAAAAAATATCAAAACATTTTTCAATAGTGTGGGCGTGGCAGTTTTGGGCGGTTTGTGGGCGTTAGAGAGGGCGTGGCAAAAAGTTTTTTGGCAAATCGATAGAAATTTACAAGACTAATACAAAAATGAAAAAATATCGCAACATTTGTCAAAAGTGTGGACGTGGCAGTTTTGGGTGGTTTGTGGGCGTTAGGGAGGGCGTGGCAAAAAGATTTTTGACAAATCGTTAGATATTTTCAAGACTAATATAAAAATGAAAAAATATCGAAACATTTGTCAAAAGTGTGGACGTGGCAGTTTTGGGCGGTTTGTGGGCGTTAGAGTGGGCGTGGCAACATGAATCGACAAACTTGCGCTGCGTCTATGTCCCTGAAGTCTGTATGCTTAATCTCAACTTTCTAGCTTTTGTAGTTCCTGAGATCTCGACGTTCATACGGACAGACGGACAGACGGACAGACGGACAGACGGCCAGACGGACAGACGGACAGACGGACGGACAGACGGACATGGCCAGATCGACTCGGCTACTGATCCTGATCAAGAATATATATACTTTATATGGTCGGAAACACTTCCTTCTGCCTGTTACATACTTTTCAACGAATCTAGTATACCCTTTTACTCTACGAGTAACGGGTATAATTAGCTGGGAAAATGCTTTAAAATGACATTAAATTCGCTTTGATTTTGATTTTATGAGGAAAAGCAAGTGACCTAGCTAGGATTTCAAAATGTCGATTAATTGGATTTTTTTCTTAGAATGTTTAAGGAATATTGAAAGTTTTATACTATATATTTCGTACAATTTTGTCTTGTTTCTAAAATTTTATTTATACGACTTATAATAATATCTTTACACAAATATTAAAAATTAAATTTTATTGCTCAAATAAATACCTTGCGAATGGTTGCCAATCCCAGCTGACCACTTACCTTTTCCTGTTCCTCTGGTCAAGGCAAAGTCCTTAAATCAAATTACCAGTTGACAAGGAGTTTTCTAGTCCTTGGGATCAGAGGTCTCAAGGAATGCAAATTTCAGTGGACAGGAATTTCGTGCCTTTTTGCGTCGGACACATGCCAGAAATGTCTTGAGGCCGAAAAGACGGAAGTTTGATTTGCTAATGAACTGGAGAATGGATGTTCTGGCTGTGGCCCTTGATATCCTGGGAGCCCAGAGCGCACAAAGTGCTCTATTGGCCAGAAAATTACATTTCATACGATGTCGTTTTGGCCATCGCATGTCTTGCATGCCGGGCACGTTTTGCGTGCCTATTGCAAAGGACATCGAGCTGGCAAAGGAGTCCCTTTGTTTGCCTTTCGTTCGGTTCGTGTGGCTTTCTGGCCCCTGCCACTCACTTGTTGCATGTGTCAGAAGTGGCAAAAGGATATGCCTTCTGCCTTCTGCCTTCGATGCCCCCGGTGCTTGCATTGATGTTTAAATTAAATTTTCAGCGGCGACAATTTCCATCAAGTGTTTGGATAATGGCTTCATAATCTTCATCTACGGCCGTTTCATTTGCATGCCATCGCCATAATTTTTGGCTCATATATTTACTCAGTCGTTTGACTCAATAATAAGCTTGATTGTTTATACTGGGAGCTGACTTTTCTCCCTCTCCTTGCGAAAGCTTTTTATTAAATTGCAAAAGCGGCGGCCAAAATTTATTGCAATTTTTTTTGTTTTCTACCTCGCTGCCATCTTCTAAAATCCCCCTCACAATTTTCCGAACCCGCTGTCTGCTTTTGTTTTTGAAGTAGGAAACATTGGGAAAAGTGCAAGGCGAAAAAAAAACAAAAATGCGAAGGAGAAATAACATGGGGAACTTAAGTAAACATTAATTTACATAACTTCTGTGCAAATGACGACGGTGGGCGGGCAGGCCGAAGTGGGCGGGGCCGGCTGTCGTCATCGGGCACGAAAACCGGATCCGGATCCCAAGTCCGGACGTGGGCGTCAGCGCTCTTGTAGCCCGGCGTTATTAAAAAATTTAAAGCATGTTTTGCGGCTCAGAGGTGGGGTTTTTCCTGGGCGGATTGTCGAGGGGGTCCTTCATCTGGGGTCCTGGCAATATGGCTCTGCTTAGTTGTCACTGTCTGCGGCAGTGGGCACAGGATGTTTGTGTTTGTGATCGACGGCGCACATAAGCAAACGCTCAACTCTCTCTATATATAATTTTTTTCCGTGGATATCTTGGTCCTTCTGCCGTATCCTTGTGGCAGCAAACGACGCTGGTGTGTTGGAGAGAAGTGCCAGCGTCTGTTTCCAATGTTGCCAGGCGTCGTTTCTTTTATGTAGCCACTTGGCGAGAGCTCCGATGAGGTGGTGAAGGAGATCCGCGTAAAAAGGAAGCTGACAGGACACAGAAAATGTTCTAAGCTTTTGGGAAATTCAGAAAGTATAAAAGGCACTTTGACTCTTTTATATCTTATATAAAATTCAAATTGTTAAGTGCAACTATTATTTTACCAAGATGTGTTAAAGGAACTTAACTTTACTTTTCTTTGCATTTCCGAGAAGAAGTTAAATATACCTCTTTAATGAAATATTTTTATAATCATTACCACATTTTAAATAATTTAAAATTTTTAATATTTAATTATATATTTAATTATTATTTAATTTGATTTAATTTCATTCCAAAGAGACCCAACTGAAAACAGCAAATACCCTTCACAAGAATTAATCAAGCGAGTTACAATGACAGTGCACATTATTTCCCTCTCTTATGTCCTCGCCACACTTTAGCGTAGGAAAACCCACTTCCACATCCACCCCCCATTCCCACCCCCGCATTTTCCACCACCCCCTTGCCGGCTTTGCCGATGCCAATGCCGCGCAGCTTAGCGAAATTGTTTCCGAAAATACAACACAATATTCAAGAATAATGATGACATTGTTGACTCCAGTACCCGGCGCGAGTCATAAAAGAAAGGAAAGAAAAAAAAATGCTGGTTGTATACGATGGGAGAGGATATGGATACCCCCGCCGCATAACCGCAAGGACATCTTCCGCAGGATTAAACGCCCTAAACGCCCCGCTTTAGACATTGCAACGCCCCAAATGGGGAGCCTTTTGCCAGAAAGAGAGCGGAAGCCAAGGATATGGGGGCCATGGCACAGCCGGAAAGAGACAGAGCGAAAAAAGCAAACCCGATTACCATATTGTATGATATGGGGCTATATCTGAACTCGGCTATAACCGGAAGCGGGCGACTCTACTTCCCTTCCCCATCCCTTCGCACACAGAGCCTGGAAATATAAATTGAAATGAATTGAAGTTATGGCATTAGACAGTTTTGAAAATAATCAGACGTTGATGTGGCCCATTAGCATTTAGAGTATGTGTTCCTTGCCAGCGAGAAAGACAAATAAAGTAAAGAATAAATAAAAAAATGTTCAGTGAATATGACTAGTACATAAGTAAGCGGTGTTAACCAAAAAAATGTGAAATATATTAATATTTATTTATTTTTATATAATATTTCTTATCTCAAAAATAAAACCCCCTGGCTTGCTTAATTGAAAACAACATTTTTTGTGATGGGTCAACGAACTGAAATTTTAAATATATTTTCTTTACATACAATCTGAGGCTTAGAACTACATTAAACCTAAGCAATTAATAATTGACGTGAGATTCTACCAGCTGAGCTCCTCGGGCAATCCGCCAGGATACTCGCCCGTTAGGCAGGCTGTGCAATAGCCAGCTTTCAGTGGATTCACATGGGCCTTGTTCATCTGGACGGCCTTGACCAGACCCTCCACACTCAAGTAGGCCAGACTGTCAGCGCCCACGTGATCCGCCAGCTGATCCGCGTTCAATTTGTTGGCTATGAGCTCCTCACGAGTGGGTATATTGATGCCCATGTAGCAGGGATATTGCAGCGGAGGACTGGCAATGCGTATGTGCACCTCGGTGGCACCGGCATCGCGCAGCAGCTTGATGATCGGTCCAATGGTGTTGCCCCTCACAATGGAGTCATCGACCAGCACGATGCGCTTGCCCTCCACATTTTGAGCCAGGGCACCAAACTTCTTGGCCACGCCCAACTGTCGCAATCTGGTCGACGGCTGAATGAACGTGCGGCCCACATAGCGATTCTTGCAGAGAACTTCTCCGAACGGCAGTCCCGACTCCCTGGCATAGCCATGGGCCGCTGCTGTGCCCGATTCCGGCACCGAACTGACCAAATCCGCATCCAAGGGCGACTCCCTGGCCAACTGGCGACCACACTGCAGGCGGGCTGAGTACACCATCTGACCCTCGAACATGGAATCACTGCGCGCGAAGTAGACGTACTCAAAGATGCAGAAGGCCATGCGCTTGTAGTCCGGTCTTTCGACAATGTCCACGGTTCTATAACCATTCCTCGACAGCTCGATAATCTCGCCGGGCTCCACCTCGCGAACATATCTGGCACCGATGGAGAGGAAGCCACAGCTTTCACTGCTGACCACCCAACCCTCGGCCAGCTGGTCATTGATGTTCGCATGTCCTGCGTCCACGGGCACGATTTTACCCAAGCACAGTGGCCTATTGCCGTAGGAATCACGCACAGCGTAGATCTTATCCTTGTGCATCACGACCAGGGAGTAGGAGAGTGGAGCCAGTGTCATGAAGTGGCGAATTCTGGCCGGCCAATTGGGTCCATCGTGCTCCGACACATCCTCGGGTGCACAGCACAGCGACTGGGCAATCAGCTCACTGTCACTGTGCGTGGACAGGCCCACTCCTCGCTCCAGGACCTCCCTCCTCAGGGACTCACAGTTCACCAGCTCACCATTGTGCGCAATGGCCAGTGCTCCATGGGCAGTGTGCACCACAAACGGCTGGCAGTTCACCACTTCCGAGGCTGCGGCCGTGGAATACCGGGTGTGTCCTATGCCCAGGTTTCCTTTCAGCTTTTTGATCGCCTCGTCATTGAAGAGATTGTTGATCATGCCCATGCCCTTGTGCACGCTGAAGTTCTTGGAGGACTTGCCCAGACTGGTCACTATGCCCGCCGACTCCTGGCCTCGATGCTGCAGTGCCACCAGACCCAGGCAGATCATCTGTGCTATGTCCAGCTGAAAGCAGAAAAATCCTATTTACCTATTGCTTTCTTGCGCTTGTTTTCATGCAATTTAATAATAAACGTAAGTATTAAATAATAAAGTGCAGGGGGTGCTTTATATTAAAACTTGTTTTCAACTATTCAATTAAGTATAATTGACATAAATGTGAACAATGCAAACTGTTTTACTAAATATGACTAAATATAAATTAAATTCTTTTTGTAAGACATTTAAGTGCTATTATCTGAGGCAACGTAATACTCTGTTATTCTAAATACCTAGCCCAACATATAAGATAGTTTAGTACTGCTAATTTAACTGTATTGATTTTCAATCACACGAGAAGAGGAGCAGATAACTGCATGTCAATTTCGATTTCCGATCGTGAACACTCCAGTGCCTTCTGTTATTTTCCATTTCATTACAGTCGAGCAATGAAAACCCGAACAACAGAGATTACAACCGCAAGTCAAACCAAATCCATGCGATTCAGCTCGATCGCCCTGACGTCACCACAGCCCCTGGGCATTGGCCACAGATAGAGAGCATCGTTAGAAGATCAGCAGGGGGTGTATCTGATCTGGTGGATCCGTGGAACGGGGCTAGCCATTGACCCACTAACCACTGATTTGCATACGTCTGACGTACTACATGGTCGTCCATGGAAATTTGCTAAGCGAGTGATCGGCTTGTGACAGCCTCATTGACTTCGAGATATCGATGTGGTTATAATCTCTTCTGATCGGTATTTCATAGTGGGTATCTACTGTTTGCCTGGTGATATTTATTATTTATTAGCTAGCAATTGTTGGTGATCTGCTACAAGATAATAGTTAGTTAAAGAATTTCGAAGCACAATTTATTAACCTATCTAGTTAGAGATTTAACTGGCTTACTTATTAAGGAATATATATTCTAAATATTATTTTTTTTTTTCTGTATTACTCAATCTAAGCAAATTGTATTAAACATTTTTCCGGAATTTTCCAAGCGCATATAACTTAACAAAATAAAGTGTTAGAAGTAATTTGTAAGTATTTGCGTGTGGGATAAATTTCTTTCTGTTTAGGTTGGTTTTTAAAGATGCAATTTAATATTCCCAAACATTTTCTGTAGCCTATATTATATATTTATTTTATAATTATTGTTTAAATACCTGTGTTGGGTAATCCCCGCAAGCGATAGCGCCAAAAACTCCGCATTCGCAGGTCATTCCGGTGGCATCCTCGCCTTTCGGCTGCACGGACTTGTAGATTTTGTCGGGAAACATTTTGGGCGATACGCCGCTTAAGACCGCATCCTTTGTCTTCTGGCAGCACTCATCTGTTGCAGATTCCAGATTTAATTGCGCACTATCACCATTTAAATATCTATAGAATCTTACCTTTATTTAGCTTGGCACAGCAATTTCCCGAATCACTTTGCGCCATTATATGCTTGGATTACAATAACGTCCTTATGTATGTATGTTTTGAGTATCTATTTTCTGGTTTGGGATTGGAATTGGTATTGACTACGATTGAGACACTGTACACTGTGCACGAGATCGCTGGTTAAGTCGAACACTTGAACACTTGATCGCTGGAATTGTTCACGTCTGCATTGATTGAATGCCAGCGGAATTATGAATGTTCATGTTACAACCGCGCCTAATTAAACCTCCGATCATCGTACATATATGGCAGGCAGCTGATATACTCGTCGTGGTTATCAGTTGGGCTGGGAATGCAATCTCAGCGGTGCGGGATGGAGCGGGAAGATTCCGGAGGTTCCACAACCGCATCGAGAAACGCATGTCGTGCAAAATTTGATAGCCCCGCCGATTAATGCCCGATATACCAAAATAAACACTGGGATTTCGTACTCACGTTTTGGACTTGATCATCACCGATCGATCCGATTCAATGACCGCATTATGTCTGTCTAGTCTTCAAAATCACGCATCTCACGTTGGCATTGATCTCAAATCATCAAATCACCAAATCATGTGCGCCTTTTTAAACGAGACGAACTTCGATTAAGCTTATCAGCTTAATGTGCTGGCACATGCATTTCAAGTTCAAAGTTTAATTATTTATTTAAGGGCCCCCCTTGGAGACAGAGTCAGCGAAAATCATCTTGCTTTCTAAGTTTTGTCACATAAACAAACTTCCATGTTGACACATTGTTGCTTATCTGGAAAATGCGTTCAATGACGCATTTTAGAAGTGTTTTCCATTTCGGCGTAAACAATAACAGATTAAATTATGTTTTTCTTTTGCCATTTAAATGGGCTGTGCTATCGCGAATGTACGCTAATTACCAAGCCCCCCAGTGGAGCACAATCTTCGAGGGTTGATCGATCCGCTCTCGATCACACGATTGAATGCCGGATCGTAAACAATCAACAAATTCCACACTCCAGTCGCCAACTAACTAATCACTTGTGCTAATTATAGCCGCCAGTTTCCATCTATCACTTACAACAAGTCACTTGTTTATAGGCTTGGAAAATCAAAGCCATGTGATCGCCGATCAACTGATCAACCGATTTTCAATTTAATTACCTTTGTTGTAGCACTGATTTAGCTTCCGATCGGGATGCTCGATTGCAATTTCGCACCTCATCTGATGCAATCGCAGCGACCGCAGGCATAAGCGTCTGCTGCGGTTAGGTCGTGTCTGCCTGATAAAGTGGGTCTCTCTTGCCTTCCCCTACAAAACCGATTCGCCTCGAATAGGTGCTGAGTGGAACTGAGGGGTCTAGACAAAACAACGCCCTATTTATGACCATTTTTAATTGCCACTCGCAGCAGGGCTAGAATAAGTAGTTAGTATAACAAAAATTATTATATAGTTGTGTTTACTTCAACTTTTATTTGAGACAGTCAAATATCTGGATCAGTTGGGTTTAATATAATTTTGACATCCTCACTTCAAAGGTACTTGACAAATAAGAATGAAAAACATTGATTCAAGTTGTGTTTGAATGTTTTGTTTATTTACTATTAATCCAAAATTGGCAAATAATAAATTAAGAGCAATCTTCTCACAGTCACCATTAGCATCGCCATGACAATGGCTTTATCAAAACTTAAAGTTTCCACTTCCAATTCCGTCGATTCATAGTCGCCCTTTAACAAAGAGATAACCCATATACATAGGTAGCCCCCCATCATTACCTTTTATTATCAGCATTTTTCGGCCAAAACAAACAAACAATCAGGCAAACAAACGAAATAAACAAAAACCAAGCAAACAAACAGCAAAGCGCCAGATAATCAGATGCGGCATATAATGTGGAAATGAGCCTGACTTTTGGAACAACTGGCTGCTTTTCCACAATGGGCTAATGTTATATGCTATATATGCTATATGTGATTGGGGGGTGTCCAAGAAAAATGACCAAACCGAAAATCGCTGCGATGGGTTGGGTTGGGTTGGTTGGCTGTGAGACATGTGTAACCACTTGAATTTCATTTGGCGAAAAGCTTTATCGGAAATTATGCGAATGTTGCTTGACTTTTGGCCAAGCGCCACCGACCAGGCCGAATTGCTCCGCGGGACACTCCTAGCGCCACCTCATCCCCCCAAGCTCCACCTTCACGGAAAAATAGCAGTGGAAGCCGGCTTTTGCACTGAGAAAAAAATGGTGGCTTGGGAAAAAATATAACCAATATTTCCCCATAAATATAACTTTAATTGTCATTCACACAAATGGATTAATTAAAATTTTATAACAGCCATATTATGATATCTTTTTTATTCTTAACAAGCCAAATATTGCTTAAGCTAAACTTAAATTCAGTTGAATTATTTTTAGACTTTTTATACCATCTGTGGAAAATTTATTTAATTGATAAGTTGTCTTTTATAAAATCTGTGGTAAATTGATTTAATCGATAAGTAGTCTTATAATGAGTTTGTTGAATATTAAAGGTATATTTTCATCTTAGATATATTTTATTTTTAAGCTTTCAAATGTATATGTGCTGTATCTAATTTATGTTACAAGTTTTCCATTTTACTGTGTAACCAGCTAACTGCTTAGAAGTCTGATAAAAATCCAGCACACACTCACAGCTAAGCAAACAGATAATAAAGAGGAAAATGATGCTTCAGCATCAGTGGGTTGGGTTGGGTTCGGTCGGGTTGGGTTGGGTTGGATTGGAGATTCCAGGAGGGGGCTTTTCGCATATGTGAGTGCCACACCCCCTGCTGCTCCTTGGACTGCTGCTCCTTCGTGGCCTCGTGGAGTGGCGTCCAGTTTGCCGCTGCTCCAGCTCCTGGACGATGGACCATGGATGGTGGACCATGGACCACGGAGCGGACCGTCTGCCTCATGCATAATTCAGCAGAATTCTGAATGATTATTCTTTATGGGACTGTTTATTTCTTTTGACCATTTATTTCAAGTTGCTTTCGTTGCCACGCTGCGTTCCCCTGCCTTCCATTTTCATTATTTTTATACAGTTTCCAGTTGCTTGCGCTCGAAATGATTTTGACCAACGGTGACGCAAAAATCATCAAATGGCCCTGGACCCCGGACCCCATGAGCACATATCTATTGAGCCAAAAACGTTATACCATCCCCATACCCATACCCATCCCCATACCCACACCCATTCAATACCACCACTCCATCGCGAATCGCCGGAATACGAATCATTCTATCCTTTGGGCAACCACACATGGATTGGCGCCGCCCACTTTTTTGTAGAGGAAAGTAGCCAAGGGCGCTCGGTTTGCTTTCAACGCATCATTTCATTTTATTTTATGCTCTCTCCCAAAAAAGTGACCACCAAAAAAAATAGGGAGGGGGGGAAATAAATTTTATTTGTTTTTCTCCGCCAGCCGCAATTGAATAAAATGTTCTCCTAATGTTGGCGTTCAAGGGGCAATTACTCTAGTCAGATATTGCGCAAAAGTTGCAACTGGCTTGAAAACTTTAAATATAAAATAAAATACATATATAAATATTTTCCAGGCATTTATTAAATTTCAAGTTATTATTCATTTGATTATATAAATACATAGTTATAAATCTTAAAGAGCATCATTAATCCGCTGGCTTTCTAAATCCTTTCAATCAACATAATGCCTTCATCTAACTCTTGCCAACTCAATCGCATTCCGCATAGCTGGGAAAACTTTAATTAAACGCACAGTCCCATTGCTTTTTCTTGGCCAATGGGAATTTCAATTAAAACTAATTGAAAGCCGCATAAACTTGGTTTAAGTAAACAAAAACCAGAGTCGCTGAAGAACTTTGATGATTACGCGCCATACCAAAACCAGAAGCCACAAAAATATCGAAAGGACAGCTTCGGTTCGAGGACCTTCCCCTCTCCTTTCGTCGTCTTTCGGCCAGTGTTTTTAATTCGTTTATGTTTATTATTTATTCCAAGGCAGCGGGGTGAAAACAGAAAGCTGGATAGCTAAAGAAATCCGTCGTTTAAATTTGTTGCTCTGCCATTCCGCCGTGTTATTTGTCTTTGCTGGCATTTCTTTATATTTCTTTATATACAATTTGCATTTGCTTTATATATATATTTACTATATAGCTTAAAATTTTCATTTCTGTCTTTTGTTTTCGCGATGGTTTTCCTTCTTTTCTCCCTCATGAATTTGCATAACGAAGCAGTCACAACAACAAATAGTAGAATGAAAAAAGTGGGCGTGTAGACCCGACTGGATGGACCAGCTCCAGCAGCTTTCAAGTTTACTTAGTTGCCAATTTGAGGAGCGTTCAAAATTGTCCAGCGATGTGTACCACCTGCCCGCCCATCGGCGTCCACCGAATATATTTCTTTAATTAGTTTTCCCTCGCCGAATGGCTTATCTTTAAGAACTAGACCAAAAATCCATTTGGCTTTTGGTTGGCGCTTTCTTAAAGCCAACTTGTGCATTCGTAATGAGCCACTGATTGATGTCTGTCAAAGGGGGTCGCAACGTGTTTACAGTGGGGTTCCTCGTAAAATCTTAATGACTTTCAATTTGTGGCACATTAGACAGATCCCAAAAAACATGTGTAACACCCAGAAATAAACGCGCGCGAAGAGACCTTCTCTTTTTCTTGGCCGGGTTAATTAGCATTTCGGAAACGTAAATTGAATTACCAACACAATGTGTAAGCGAGAACAGAGCCACCAAAAACTGCTCCATTTACGCGTGAGAATTTCGGGCCATTTCTCGAATAAGGAACTTGCCACTTGTGCGCATAAAATTTCAATTTTCACAATCGAAATGGGTATGGAATGAAAAAAAGGGGGCGAATGGCGACACATTCCCAAGGCAAGCTGCTCAATTGCTGGCCAATAATCATAAAATTTAATAAACACATTTTCCACTAGCCTTTGGTCAACTGCTGACCGTTACTAGTCAGTCACCCCCCGAGGCATACAGTGAACACACAGTGGGCAACAGTGGGTTAATGTATGCAAAACGCATTCAAATTTTATGTATCGCCCCGCAACGATCTGTGGGATAGTCAGCTCCTCAACCCCTCGAAATGGTCGCAGTACAACATAATTCGAATGGGACTGGTTGGCTTTTTTGGTGTGGCATGTCTGGCGTTGTTTGAGTTCCAGTTCCGCTGTTATCTTCCACGGTCTATTGGCCCTCGTGGGCTCTGCTCTCTGCTCTGGGTTCTATCTCCGAGGGGCTACTGTGCATGTAAATTGCATAGTTTCGGACACTTTGGGTCACCTAATGAGGCCGACTCGTCGTCGTCGTCGCCGTCGTCTGGGTTTGGTATCTATATCTGCTGTTTGGCATGGGAAATGAGCAGATCTCTGGGGAAGACAAACAGAAAGACCAGCGTTTTGCACTGACACACTTTGATCCGAAAGGTGATCTGATCTAGTTCGGAATGCGCTGGGCAACATACGATTCCAAGGTCTAGTAGCAAAATATATTAGGAGTCTATAAAATAAATAAAATGGGCATCATTTAAATAAATACTCTATTATTCAATAAGTTTGCTTACTACTTTTTCTGCTAAATCATGAACTTCATGTAGATACATTTTGTATTAAATTCATTACTTACTGGCACTCAAACACTTCGTTTTGGTTGAGCACTCGAGATCTTCTATTTACTAAGTGAAATCCATTCTTGTAAGGCCACCAAAAATATCCTCCCATATGTGTGCGAGCATTTGTCTCGCCTCGCTTTTGTCACTTTACAGGCAATTGCACTTTATGAACCGCAAATCGCATCAATTATATGATGAACTCTCTCCTCGAAAAACGTAAACTTTGCACAACTTAGCGAACAAACTCAACGCTCAAGTTCTGCCAATAAATCAAATTTGCTGCAAGCCATAAAAACGCCAAACATTAGCACAACAAAAAGGACACCCGTGGCAAAGGACTAGATAGCCATGGACCATCCCCAAAGAAGCCGTAAATCTCGGAATCACTTGTCGCGATTTGGAGTACAGGGAAGCGCTTGTTTGCCTAGCGAAACCTCAGGATGGTGCATTAAATTTTACGCATTATTAGGAGACTCTCCGGTCTCTCCAGTCCTGAAAGGACAACAGCAACAAAGGATAACAACGAAAAATTAGGCACATTTGCGGTTAGGGGTTGGGGTTGGGGGAGGGTCAAACCGAGGGAGGGTGGCTCCTGGACCGAGGGAGGGTGTCGGGGTGGCAGTTTAACGCTCTACGCATCATTCCACTTCATTGGCGACTTTTGTAACATTTGTTTGTGACGTTAATTTATACAATAATTGTGACAAGGACCAAGTCGACTCAAAAACGAGACAACGAGTGCGACTGACAACGGCCTGGAAAACCGAAGATGTGTCTAGTGTGGCTAAATCTGCCATGTACTATGTGCTAAAAGGTATATAATAATATGATATATACCTACAAATATATGATATTTACTATGTAAGAAAGCTATCGAAGGCATTTCTATTAATGCTGAAAAACTAACCATATTCCATTAATATTAAAAAATTACACGAAGTAACAAGAATAGTTTAAATTTGTATAGTACATATGTACTTTTATTTGAAAGTTTCAAATAACTTTTCAAAATTTATTTACTTTGTGTGTGATCCTTTTTGTCACATACCATAAATGTGTGCGATTTTTTCGTATGCTTGCTTTTTAATGGAATTTTAATGTATTTGTGTTTGCCTTTTTCTGGACACACACGCCATGCTGCCAAGTATATATACTTTTTTATTATTTATTCTAAATTATATTCATACAAATGTTAAAACTTTCACAGCCACATTTACATCCCACTCACACATACAGCGGCACATGAATATTGAAAATGTTGCCCCGACTTTTCCCCGTAGCTCAACTTTCATTACAAAACGCATTCTCGTGTGGAAAAAGTTTTTCACGCCCCCAACATCCCCTTTTGGAATATGAGTGTTAAAAGCCAGGCCCTGCATATATTAATATACCAAAAGTGTGCGAATGTGCGTGTGTGTGTGTGTGAGAGGCCAGGTACAAACGGTCCTAAGCGAAAAAAAACGAAACTGGAAAACACATTAAAATTTTCATGAAAAATGTCATCAACAAAAGTTTGAAATGCAAATAATTTGCAAGTTGCTGGCTGTGCTGCTGCTGCTGAAAGCTGAGTGCTCTCAAGGACCAGACAAAGACTTTTTCGCAGGACATGCAGGACACATGACACATCACATCATTTGATATGCCTAGCAGACACACACTTTTGCCATAGCCCCCATTTTATTTTTTCGGGCCCTCCCGCATTAGAATGCATTTAAAAAGGCATCTATCAGGCAGGACGAAGGATTCAGGACAATCATCATCACGCAAATCCCAACTGATCGATTATGATTGATGGTGTATGTGGTTGCATGCGAAAAAGGCGATTTGGTGGGCAATTAAAATTCAAATAGGTTGCAAATATCAAAGCAATGCGCAGAATATGTATTCAGGGCGTGGCTCGAATGGAATCTGGGTATCTGGGAATCTGGACGTGATTTCATTAGCAGGACGAAATCAAAGCAATGGCAGGATATTCTCTCCTTCAGCTTGGCCTGCACTCGAGTGTCGCGACGTTCGCCATTAAAACATTTGCCACGCTCACTTGGCAACATGGACAGGGCCAGTAAAGCACCAGATTTCCGAATCAGAAGCGGAATAAGAGTGCTGAGAGTCCTGAAAGTCCTTCGAGTGGCGGCAGCAGCAACCAAAGGACAATTGCGATAAAAATGGCGTCTTAAGTCGAAACCCCCAGCAGAGCCTGGAAGTCATTAACTCAGCTAGAGGGCTTTTATCTCGCCACTTGAGCGCATCGCAAGCTCTCAACTTCCCAGATTTCGCCCCTTGCCTTTCCGTTTTCTTTTTTTCCGATTTTCCCATTGGCAGAGCCATTTTCCTCCGACCCTTGTTAATTTCTATACGACAATTACACACGCAACTGATAAGCAGCGAAATCCACTCACTCGCAGCTGGAGAAGATTAAAAAGCGAAGCGGGTGAAGTTTTATGGCTCCGACTGAGCGGAGCCAACATAAAACTGATGCTCTTAGCCAGCAAAAATCATCGCACATTTTTCCAGCCAGACCCTTTCGGAAAATTCTTTCATCTTTTTCACTGGAAATATTTGATATATTAAAACCTAATTACAAGAAGAGACTATAAGTTATGCAACATTATTTAACGAATTGCATTGGCCTACAAATAAACTAAAATTCAATGATTCCAAATAGTTACTTTGTAATATATTAAAATATTAATACCCTATTGCATTGTATATTTGTTTAAAAATATCCAAAATCCAAAATTGCATCCATTGTTTCAAATATTCCTTGATTTCAAGTGCATTTATAAGTCATCACTCATTCACATATCTCATCCCAACTCACACATCTTTTTCGGCCATTAATCTGGAAATTAATTGCTGACTTGTCAACAAATTTGGCAAGCACTTTACGAGCGGCCATAAAGTACAATAACTACTCTTGTATAAATTTTAGAGAAACCAGAGAAGCCACCTTCCCCACCCGAAAATCTGGAAAATCGAATCTATTAACTAATTAAGAGGGACAAACGGGGGAGCAATAAAATTAAATCACGCGCACGCACTTTTCCTCCAATGTCCATTGGTGGCTATCAATTAAATTGGTGTAAAGGCGTTGCTCGAACAAGCGTATCAATTATTTTAATGACACGCATTCTGAGGTTGTTTTCGGTGTTTTCACTGTGTTCGGGGGTGATGAGATGATGTGATGTGATGCGATGGTCACTGGCCAGTGGTCACATTAGAATGCACCCCTCATCGAAACTGGGGTCACTTTTCGATCGGGGTGTGCGATGAGGCGTGGAGGTGGCGATGCAATTTTAAACAATTTGTACCATTTGTTCGGCAATTTGCGGTTGCTTGAAATGAAAACAATAAATTTCCGTCGACCAAGGCAATTAAATGGTGTCGGCCCTAATGACAGGCACATATGTGTGCGATTTAAGGAGGGTTTTACCTAAAACTAAAGGCTACACTCCATCAGCGATCAAGTTTTAATTGCTTATTAAAAGTGCACAGCGAGTGGGCAAAAGCGTGCTGCATTTTGCTTAGCATATAAATTGAAAATTTTCGCAACAATGCAAATTTTGTGCAATAGTTTTGGGCGCAAAGAGAACTTTAAGTGCGAGTTTGAGGTGAAAGCAGCTTAAGACCTGGACGTAGTCGTTCAGAAATTAATGCCAGCTCGACCGATTTGCATAATCGCTGTCAACAAAAACCGGGAGTGAGTTGTACGTAGTTGGATGGAACATCCTGCGAATGTGCGATGTGGGAAATGCGGTGGCATTCATGCAATTGACACACATCATTTCACGCACTGACGCCTTTCAATAAACCAAATTCATCACCCGGGCACAAAGGAGCAAAGCAGCAAAGAGCAAAGGGAGTCAGTCGAGGACAATTTAAAATCCTTCATATCCCTTTAGCATATTGAGCCCTGCACACAAAACAGATACAAGTGTAATCAGTCAAGCGTTTTGTCAGCCACCGAATGACATCATCATCGGTCCCCTTTCTATTTTTTTTTGTCCGGAATTTCCAAAATCTGCATATCAAAAAAAATAAGAGTAAATGGGTAAATAAAATAAAACCAACCCAATTTCGGGGCGAGATCTCTCACAAAAGGGTTGCTGATTAGAGAACGGTTCACGGTTACGTGAACCATGAATGAATCTGCGGTCGTCGTTTATCAAGCCATCAGCAACAAAGGTGTGACTGGGAATTTACCACCCACCAGAACCGGCCCACTCGAAAACCCAAACTCTAAACCAAAACCAAACCCAATCCAAATCCCAGGCCCTTCCCAATCCCATCTGAACTAATTCCAGCAGCCAAGCAAAGGAGACATTTGTAAATCTCGACGCGTTCTGTTGATGTTTTTAATTAATTTTTGCTTTTCAGGGGTTTGCAACTCGCAACTCCGAGAGGGTTCAATTTCAGGGTCTTCTTTTTAACGCCATACTATCCCTTTTTTGATGTGATTAACATGTTGAGGTGTTGATTTGTGATCCGCATTAATTTGTCAATCGCAAGTCGTGCGTTGCGGATAAAAAAGTTGAGGGAATTTCGGTTTCGATTATACAGATAAAAAGCCAATGAAAATTATGAATATATTTACTTTTTAGGCAAGATACTTATTCCCATGCTGTCCACCATAGAAAGAGATATTAATAAGTTAATTATTTTCTAACTCTGAACGCTTGACAAATATTAGTAATATTAATAGAATCTTTAAGCATGAATGCAGTTGTATCAATATGGCTTATAAGGGAAACACACTAGCAGCTCGACTCCTGGCTCGACTCAATCAACATTTCATTGATTCATAAGACTCATTACAACACCCAACTGTAGACATTTATGCTGCAAGTGGTACTCGCAACTATGTATGAATGCCGGCCGTCTGTCCTTCGCTTCCTGGGATGTTTCCATCGTGCGGTGGCATTGTTTTTGCCATTCTGCACATTCACAAAATTGATTTCATTCACAACATGCCACGTTTGCCTCATTAAATCATCACTCAGTAACTATCAATGTTCGATTGCCTGCCTGCGAGCTCATGTAAAAATCAGTTGGAGTGCTCAGAAAAATGCGGCTTGCTCGAGCGGAGAACAGATCAAATTAATTATGAATCAGAAAACAATGTAATTACATGAAACCCGATCGATGGACAGTACAAACAGACTCCAAACACATGGAGGGAAAAAAAATCCAAATAAAAGGCAGAAAACGCAATTGACATTTTTACAACGTTTTGCAGGCCAGAACAGCAGGGAAAGTTTGGCCAGAGAAACATGACAAATATCTGTGACAATCGACTGATTGTTGTTGGGTGCTCCCAGCTTGCATTCATCCTGTTTTCCCCGATCTTATTCCCCCCAGATCATACATACATATATATACATATATATAGTAACCCTCTGTAACCCGTTTGCGCACGCGTGAATGCCGCTGAGCCAGCGGGAATTGTCTGATGGCGCTAAACGGCCTGTTGGGCCATCGATGCCATCGATACCTTGGAGTTCACTCACTTGGCCCCCAAGCCTGACTTTCGTACTAATAGCCAGGAGATATCTATCGCAGCGGGGGACTTGGGTACGTTTTCCAGGACTTGGCAGCCGTGGTTTGAACCCCAAAGGGGCGGCAAAAACCAAAATGATAGGCAATGAGCTCCGCCTTTTCCGCATTAGTTAGAAAACCCCAGAAAAAAAGGATGAAAAAAAAGGGAATGGATACAAGCTATGTTAAAAATGCTTTAAGAGCTGCGAATTTGCCGAACTTTGGCAGTTAATGTACTGCTAAGGAATGGTTATTCAATTATAAATCTTTAAAACATGTTAATAATATGGTCACAACCATATTTAAATAAATTCAAAATCCTTTAAATTCCTGCAATCGAAAATAAATAATTAATTTGATTTTTGAAGAACGAGAAATGTCTATTACAAAATGTTTACAAAATAGTTTAATTAACTTAAATTTTAATTTGTTCTAGTTTAACTTGTTGAACTTTAAAACCCTGCTTTTTATATCTGCATTGAAATGCAAATGTATAGCTTTTAACAATTTAAAAGTTCTTTGAATAAGCTACTTAAATTTCATAGAGTTTTTGGGAAAGAAGTTTTTCGGTTATTTTCCAATATTTAAGCGCATTTTTCTCGTTCATATTTTCTTGTTTGCAATTCGAACTGCGCATGGAAAGTTTTTCTCAGCTCCTCCTATTTTCAACGCGCGAATGGCGAATCGCACACCACTCACACACACACGCGCGCACACACACAGAGGCACAAACTGAAATCGAAAAGCTCAGGCGCACCTACACACACAAGCGTAGGCGCCTCTCACATACGGCAGCTGTGGAAGAAGAAGCAGCAGCAGCTTCGTCTGTTTTCGTAGCATACTTTTAGGTGGTGGCTGCATCTTCGTACTCCAAATACATGGCCGAATGTCGCCTCGCCTTTTGCCTATATACTTCCCTTTATGTATACATACACCCACATATTTATTTACCCAACTGTCACTGCAGTACCACGCCCAACACCGCCTCCCTCCCCACCCCTTTCAGCGGCACCTGCTTCTTGCGTATATTTCAATTTGTCTGCAGCTCGAAATTGCTTTTTTGTGCATTTTGTCAAATGAATTTTCCACGTCGCTCACAGGAATTATTTGGAATTTGTTTGCAGCTGTGCTCTTCCCCTATTTCGTTGATTTATACGCATTACTCCCTATATCACATCTATATATTATATATATAGAGAGATATGTATATATAACTACATATATTATTGTTATGTGGCAGAGTAGTAAAATTCTTATCTCGTCGCCAACTAATTTTGTGATTGCATGCTGCGTCTACCGAGCAGAGAAAATGCTCTGAATTTAAATTGGATTTTTGCGCACATTAAAATGCATTCTCCATCGGGTTAGTTATGAATGCATATGAGGTGACTTTGCCCAGTATGGAGGGGGTGGGAAAACTCCACTGGGGTGCCCAGATCCTATAAAACCGATAGAGTGGGTGAACCTACACCGACTACACTAAATGTTTACGTTTCCTGAGCGTCAAGCAAACATGGCAAACATTTAGCAATGTTTTTCCAGCATTTCGGAAATAATTGCCGACATTCTGAACCGAATGGAGCCATAAAAAGCCGCCTTACTTGACGTGACGGTTAGCCACAAAACCAGCGAATAGACAGCGAAAAAAAATACAGAAAAGAAAAATAAACAGGGGCAGAAACGGGTTAAAAATAAATATAAAATGTAACGAAATACTCGTGACGTGGCCACAACATAGAACATGGCTAATTCTTGCATGACAATTTCACATTCATAACCCTTTTTGTCCACGCTGTCCGTTGGTCGGCACCGTCGCCAGTCTTCCGTCTCATAATTATGCTCTACATGAGGTATGAGCTTCTAAAGGGTAGGTTAACTATTACAAAAAATGTATTATAAATAGCTAAAAGATCAAGAAAAAAAACTTTGTAATGCCTTTTTTCCCAATCTAATATGGAAGAATTTATGTAACATTCCAATACCATTAATATGTTTAAGTATAAACGTAAACGACTATACATAAATCTTAACTATTCTAATAGTTTTAAATTTTTTACTAAAAATAGTTCTTATTTATAAATAGTTACCTTTTTTTATATTTATGGAGTGGAATAGTATTGCATATTTAAATATTTATTTATTAAAGATGACAGTATAGTATGCTTATAATAAAATAAATATCATTAAAATATATTTCATTAAAATAAATATAAAAGTAAAATATTTTTAATATAAACTCTCTGTTAAAATGTGTAGTGTATTTCCAAATTCACAACCTGCCATTTTCGTAAGTTTTCCTCCCATTTTCCCCCTCTGTGACACGCCATTTTTTCAATTTCATATCATGGCATTTCCACGGCTATTTTGTAAGCCGCGATTTGCGATTGTTCATTTTAAGCGCTCTGTTAATTGTTAATTTTTATGGTCTGGCAATTGCGGCATAACAAGAGCAACGAGATAACCACGGACCGAACGGAAAAGAGCTGGAAAAAATACAGTGAAAATAGAGAAATTAAAGTGCCCCGGAAGAAGAGCTTCTGGCTGGTTTTCGAACGGCCTATAAAAACAATTTAGCAGGCAATAAAAATGCTGAAAACGGCTTTGAATTGAATTTCTGAGCGGCAAGGAATGTTACCAACTGATGATGGGCCAAGATAGAGGCGAAATTCTATTGATGTGTGGACTTGGGGGAGTTGGCCAATTGCCTGCCAACACCCACGGCTCAGGAAACATCAAAAAGCGAGGCCATTAAAGGCTTCTTTTTCCCACATTTTATTTTTTTTATATATATTTTTTTTCTCTAAGCCTGCGAACCCTTTCACGCACTTACGCAGCTTGAGCAAACAGGGAAAACTGGAAGGGGTAGGTTTCAATTTTAAAGTAAATATTTGCCTCCAGGGTGCTTTTGATATTTATTACCTTTCCGAATTGAAGGGTTGGAGATGTCCCTGGCCAGTAAATAGTGAGCACATTAGCCTCGAGTGCTGACCAGCCGAAAGCAATTTGCTACTTTCCTTAATGGTCCAAGCAATAAATTTCGGCATTTGCAAGTGGTGACTATTGGTCTTTGGAGGCCCAGGCCTGTACTGCCCGTCAATGCCTAGATCTAACTGGTTAATTCAAACAAATTGCAATTATGCCTCCCACCAAAGAGGGAAAACCCCACCCAAAAACACACAGAAAAGTCAGAACAGACAGCTGACAAATGACTGAAAAGGCCGAGGAGAAGCGATTAACTCGTTGAGGCCGAGGTTTTCTTTTTTTTGTGAATCAAAGTGGAGTTTTGCGAGTCTGTCGTAGGGCAACTTAACATATTGTTAACGTGGGCAAGCGGCGTGTACCCGAATGTCTTAAGGGGATTTCAGATTCAGATTTCCAGTGTCCTTGCCTGATGATGCGATCCACCAGTGTCCAATGACATGCAAATGTATGCAGATCTGCGCCTTTTGTCATGTCAACGCAGGCAAATCGACAAGCGAACCGAAAAATGTGTCTAACCAACTCTACTCAACTCGTTTCGCCTTTAGCTTTAGCTTTTGATTTTGCTTTTCAGCATTTCAGCCAGCGATTTTTGCTTAAATCTGCGCGCATGTTCTGTGCGGTAAATAAAAAATGCAAAATAAATGCGTAAATCTCTAACGGAGCAAAAGGGGGAATGGGTTTTGAAGCTGGAGCATTGGGCAAAGGGTCCAAATGTGTCTGCAAACTTTTTTGCAGGTGCCATGTCTTTTGTGCTTGTGCGTTGTTGTCGTCATCGTAGTCTGCCCGATTTTCAAACCGAGGACAGCACCGCAACGACAGTTCATCAACTTGACTTGTGATTTCCGGTTTGCGTTTTATTTTCTCTACTTTGTTACTTACTTTAAAAGCGGATTAGGCGGAGACAAACGCCCACGGTGGCATCAGCATATCCACATCCACATTCACATCCACATCGAGGTGAAGGGCTTAGTTAGCATGTCTGAGATCGCTGATGTGGGTTCTCAGCTACAAGTCGAAAGAATGTCAAGGTGGAATTAAGTCAATGATGTGAGCAGGATGGAGCTGGGGTGCTGTGTTGCCTATGATAAATGGTTTCCAAAAGGAAACCTCTGCGTGGAGAGTCTAAGGGATATCAATCCTTTACTTTAAAACCATTAATATTAAAAGAAGAAAGGATATGTAAACTAATTATAAGATGGAAACGTAACCAAGTAAACTTTTTGAGAATCGCGGAGAAGGGCTACAACGCCTTCCCCTGCGCTTCTCACTAAACCGTTTGCTATACAGCCGTGAAAAAAAGCAGTCGAACCATTCGCAAAATATTTTTTTTACTTCTCCAGCTCTGACTAGATGTTGAACAGCTGCCGCAGCTTGTTTGGAATTCACACATCGACAACGTCGCTTAGAAGGCATTTGCTCCAACCACTTACCGCTGTACACCCCACCACTCAGAGCCAGTGAGAACCACCTGAGCCGCTGACGATGTGCCAAAAAATCCCAACCACCTTAACCCGAGGCTATAGCTTTTATATATTTCAACGTCCTACCTTTACAACCTCGCACACACCCGCTTCCACACCCAATTTTCTCGCTGTGCGGCGGCAGTGGAAAAACAAATTTTCGAGAGTAGAAAAAATAAAGCGAAAATGTTTTAACGCTTCGCAGCATAATGACAACAAACAAATCGCTTCATTTAACAATAAATAGCTGGCAGCGACGACGTTTAAAAAAAAACTCCACACACAAACACACCAAATGAAAACAATTCGATGCCTGAGTGGCGTGCTGAAGAAATGCTCAACTGAAAAAATAATCGCTTACTGAACACGGCACATCAACATCATCATCTCCATCACCATCATCATCATCATTGGCATGTGCCACGCCCCCTGTGGCAGCGAAAAGTCAAGGTGGGCACTTGTTGTCACGTCGCCTGGGATGGGATGGGTATGGGTTATGATATACATACGTACATACTCGTATATAGAAGATGGTATGACTTGGTAGCGGGATCGGAAAGGAGATGATCACACAAGCGTGCCCGTTCGGCAATTAGATTGCTATGCATCAGCGTTAATTATGGCCAGATAATTGCTGCAGTTGCTCTAGCTGGGCGTGTCAACGCATGGAACCACTTAGCCTTAGCCGCAATTGTTCCTGGTATTTTCCACCTGGAAATCGAGTCAAATTAACAATAGAGCGGCCTGCTCAAGGCAGCAAACTATAATTGCCATGATAACGATCTGCAGTTCGTATCCCTAGATGTTGCATTAATGGCCGGGCAACATGCAGCGTGGATTTGGGTGAGAATGGGCTTCTGTATTTTAATAAAATATAAGCATAAGTATAACTTCGGTTGGTTGGCTCTCAGCATTATTAAGGCCTCATTTTAACTTAATCACTGTACATGAAATGTCAATAAAGTTAATTTTTAAAATATGTAAATATTTAAATGTGAAGTGATTTTATTTGCACTATTTTTTTTACATTAACAAAGGGAAGTTAAAGTATACATCCCGCTGGGAAATGCCGGCAAGAAAAACTTTTTCTCGAAGAATAAAAAATGAAATTATGAATCAGGTTCCCATCTCTCAGCCAAATGTTTTCCTCAACCGGCTTTGCCACAACCCAACAGCACACCAGCTGTCCAAAAATGTGGCTAAAACCAGCAAATTGAACTTGAGGCCGAACATGCAACTTCCTTCCTTGGCCGTGGGCACTTCCTTGGCTTATCCTGGCCGACCCTCCGTCGTGCCAGGAAAGCGAGGACACTTGCCATGTGGCATGCCAGGTTGCCATTTTCCGGGGACATTTTGAGGCTAATTAAATCCACAGAGCACAATGAAAAAAACCAAATGCTAAACGCTTTCCGGCATTGACATTTTTTCGCGAGTTGAGTGAAAAAAATATTAAGCATACGACATGTTAACCCCAGCAATGAGATTTATGTTATGACCGGCTTATTTTTTCTTTTCCTCCACCAAGCGAACACACAATTAAAAGTGCTGCAGGAAATATAAACGCCGCGATATTTATGACACTTTAAAGGCGGCTTTAACCAGGAGTCCTTTGGGTCGGTGGAAGTCCCAAGGACTTTGCGCAATTAAAAAAGCGACGCTGGCTTATCGCACGCGCCACGACAAGTGTTGTGTTCGCCGTTGGTTTAAAAGTTAAGAAGTTTTCCGCAATTTCCACCGCCGCCACGAGGTGTTGAAAGTTTCGGCTCAAGTTTTCGCCGCAGGACTTGTAATCCTGCGCCAACGAGTTGGCTTTAATCCCGCTTGGCTCGCCTTTATTGCCGCTGATAAGCAATAAGTGGTTCACCAAATTTATTTGGTGCGGTGTCGAGGACAAGGCAATTAGCGAGCTAATCAAATAATCCGCCACTAATTGTTGAAAGGAGTTGGCGAAGTGGAAGGTGCTTTAATTTCATCTTACAGCTACTGTTTCTTACATCTCCACTTAGTTATTCCTTTTTTTAGTCCGCAATCTGCTGTGGCTCTTTATTCAGGTTATAAAATAAAATAAAAACGATTTCTATCAATGCCAGCAGCTGCAGTCCGAAAACCAGGCTCATTTTTAGGTGTGCTAACGCATAATCCTCCAGTAAAAACATCGGTGGTGAAGTCAGCAGCTCCTTAACATTTTGTGTAGTGCGCCAAAAGCAAGTCATATATTGCAGTATATAGGGCATCACGAAGACCCATTTGTAGTTCCTTTGCCTCTGGGTTGTAAACACCTTTGATGGCAGCAGTAGAATCAGCATCGTGAATTGGGTATACAGGTTGGCCTCTATAAAAGCCCATGTCAGGTTGGCCATCTGAAGAGTTAGTTCCAATTCACCCATGGGAAGATAAAGTCGAGGTCGTAGTTGCATTCCCCAGGCGGCGATCATCAGCGCAAAGTAAGTTGTCAAAGTTCCCATTTCTTTTAAAATATATTCACAGATTGTATAAGTTTTATCACGATTCTCAGCCAGATATGACATAAATATCCATGCAAACTAATTGTAATTTCAAGTACAGGATTTAAATTAACTGTATGGAATTTTAAATCAGTTTTATTATTAGAAGTATAAGGACGAAATGCAATATTAACTCAGTGGAATAAGGACTTCATCTTGATTGAAGCATAAGGAATTATAGTACCAAACACTTTACACACTTTATGGCTGACTTTTGAGGCTTGTAAGTGGCTGTTAAATCCCTGATTTATTGTAAAGGCTGTAAATTCTTCACCCTTCTCAGTTGGAACTGCCCGAAAGTTAGCCAGATTGAATGCCACTGAATGTTTAGCATTTTCCACCGATATTTCACACAGCCATTAACATTTTTGCGAAATATTTTGCTGCCACCCCTGTAGTTCTTCGCTCGGCATTTTCCCCGCTGCAAATCCACTTTGATGCGCCTTTCATGTCCAGGCCACTTAAGGAATCCCCACACCTTGGCCGCTTTTCGGGCACAGGACACACGGTTGACGCACCTCATGCGGTGACAACGACCACGTCGTGTTCCTCTAATACCCGCGCAAAATATGACCAAAGCCCAGGACGAAGTCCTTTAAGCACTCGCCACAGGACATAAAAAAAAAACCTAACGTAACGTAACTGAAACTGGTTGCGAAAACCTCAACCGTAACGGGCCTAAACAAAATGTTCGCACTAAGCACCGCAAGTCAAACAGAAGACAGAAGACAGCGAACAGAAAGCGGTCTGAAATCTCCTCGAGCTCCCAGGGAAATTTATGTGCCTCGGGGCGGTAACTTCATTATGCAATGACCTACAATGAAATGGGCTGCCGTTGCACAAAATTTATGTGTAAAGTTGAGAGACAGCCTAAGTACCAAGTGCTGCTCGCCAGCCCAGACAACTCGAAACTTGAACTGCTTGAACAAAAAGGCTTCGGCCTGCCTAAAATAGTTTTTTTATTGCTGATAAAAAAACAAGAAACCGTCAATGGACTCAATGGGCAGTCGCGGCGATAAGTTTTGCCTAATCAGGTCGGAATTCTACGGGCCTCGACAGTTCCACGCTGACTTTTCCATTGAGCGGTATGTTGGTGAAAATTCTCCTAGTCGTAGGACTCTTTAACTTGGCTCAGTGCGTTGAGCAAGTGCGATATGATAACTACAAGGTATACAATGTGAGGATCGACGATCTGGCGCAGTTTAGGCTGCTCAACTCTCAGGAGAAGTCCTTGCAGGTAGGTTGAATTCATAAAACCTAATGTTATTTAATAGTTTAATTGAATTTGCCACAGCTCAGCAATTGGCGCGAGGCTCGTCACCTGGGTGAATCCTCTGATGTAATGCTGCCTCCTCAATATCAGGAGGCATTTGAAAGCCTCTTGACCACACATAATTTCACCTATAGACTGAAGATCGATAATGTTCAGATGCACATCGATGCGCAGAGACCCAAACAGCGTATTACTTCCATGGAGTGGACACAGTTTCACACTCTGGACGAAATCTACGCCTGGTTGGATGTGATCGAGGCTCGTTATCCGGATATAGTCACACCCTTTACCATTGGCAACTCACATGAGGGCAGACCGATTCGAGGTGTTAAAATCTCGTACAAAGAGGGAAATCCCACAGTTTTCATAGAGTCCAATATTCATGCCCGCGAGTGGATTACATCAGCGACGATTACATATTTCATCGATGAATTACTGGTGCCCCGTAACCCTGCAGTCAGGGATATAGCGCAGAATGTAGACTGGTATATCATTCCCGTTCTGAATACAGATGGCTTTACTTATTCGCACGAAGTGGTTAGTACTTATAAATTGTCTAAATATTTACGATACGTAATGAATGGTAATGAAAGGGCAGGGCGCTTTCGATTAGATTATCAGATCAAATACATGCCGATATCGTTATAGCGCCGTCTATCTTATCGGCTATTACTAACTAGTAGTCAATTAGCTCTATGACCGATTATCTTTATTACCATGACTTTGCAGGAACGTCTTTGGCGAAAGTCCCGTCTGAATTCAGATCCCACGGGAACGTGTATTGGCACTGATCTCAATCGCAACTTTGATTACCTCTGGATGTGTAAGTTGATTACGATATATTTATTATACTTTATATCTAGAATGTAGCAACTAGTAAGCTTCATTTATTATTTAATTTCAGTGACTGGAGCTGACTCGGATCCCTGTTCACAATTGTATGGTGGTCCTTCGGCAGAATCAGATCCCGAGATTAGCCAACTAACAGCCTATATAAACAACTCCATACCTGAAGGCGCCATAAAGATCTACATCTCGTTACATTCTTATGGACAATATGTCCTTTCGCCGTGGGGACACACCGCTCTAGAGTTTCCCGAACACTATCCTCAAATGATGCACGTGGCCAAAGGCTTTTCGGATGCCCTTTATAGAAGATATGGCACGGTGTTTACCTATGGATCCAGTGCTACCACATTATGTAAGTCTAACATTTTTATCTTTATCAATACATTTTATAAATCTGGGTACTTGTTTTAGATGAAGTTTCTGGTTCGGGCAAGGAATGGGCCTATGCGGTGAAGAACATCAAGATACCCTATACCATAGAGCTGCGCGATAAGGGCGAATTGGGCTTTGTCCTGCCTCCGGAGGATATTATTCCAGTGGCACGCGAGGTGACCGAAGGATTCGTGGGCATGATAGCCGCAGCACGCGAAATCGATATATTGTAGTTTAAAATAAAAACTTAAATAAGAGAAAATGCAACCAAAACCATAAACAACAAATGAATTCTTCCAAAAACCTCCAATATTGCTTGTATAATAAAGCATATCTATTAAAAGAAGTTATTAAAAATATTATACAAATTATAAATAATTTCAAATGATTCTGTGTTTTCAGAAAAATCCCCTCTGGAACGAAATGCTCCCCCATTTGGCGACGCCACTGTGTCGAGAGCTTATGCTCCGCCCCAAAAACGAGCTGTTTGCCGAAGCTTCCAATCAGCGACGTCGCATCGTTTTTTGGGGGAAAAAGCAGGAAAGTCGGGAAAGTGGGGAAAGCGAGTGCTGCCGAACCGAGTCCGTTGATAAGAAAGAGTCCCGGCTGCATTCACGGTTTTCTTTTGCTTTTTTTCCGCTGTGCTCCTCGCAAAGTGTTGGTCTATTTTTTTTCGCCTGGCCAGAGAGTCTCCGCCTCTTTTCAACGCGCGCGCAGCATCCTGTTGAAAAGGACGAGGCTGCTCCACCGTTGGGTGCCCATTCACATCCTTATATATATACATATATACATATTCCATTCCGCTCCTACACGTATGTGCGCGTGAAAAACAATCGCAACGAATGGCAAACGACAAGGGAAAATCTTTAGATTGTCCGCAATATGGCGTCAGTCTTCTTGGTACATAGGATATACATAGAACGATATATGTATATACTGCATGTATATATATAGAGGATAAAGAGGCGCCTCTCTCGTAGTCCTTGGTCCTTGTTGTTGTGTACGCTTGCACTTATTTTTTTCAATTTGTCTAATGAAATTGCGTTTTCCACTTGCGTTGCTGGCGTCCAAAAATAAAAAGAAAATGACAGCGAGCAAAGGGGAAATAAAATGGCACGAAAAATCTTGGAAAATTCGAGAAAATATTACGTTGACACTTTTTGCGCGCTGGCTCCTTGACTCTGCGTCCTGTGTGTGTCCTGTGTCCTATGTCCTCGTCCTCATCCTCATCCTGTAGTGCCCCATGTCCTGTGTCCTGCTGCTCCTGCCTTTTCACTCACTGTTCTCTCTGCATATAAATTGAAATTTACTAACCTCGCCATCGCCTCTTCTGCTGTTGTCAGTTGCACCTTTATGACAATTTTCCTGCCACTGCCACCAGCCACTTCTTTTTCCCAGAGTTTTCTTCAATTTTTTTTGTTCTAGGTGTGTGTTGCGCATATTGCGGTGATGAATTTTTCTCTTTGAGTTATATGAAAAGAATGTTGGAGCTACGGAACCGGTAGCAATAAAAACTTACTTAGCCAAATTGTAGTAAGCCAGGAGTTGGGAACTTAAAGTGAACACTTCTAATTTGTACAATTGAATTGCACGCATAAGATTTACTGCCGTAGAAGATTTCTGACTCTATCTGCTTTAGATTGGAATCTTTACTATTATTTAAGGAAATTAAAATAGTAAAAACTACAAAAAAAAAGCAACTTCCGTTTAAATTACTTTGACAAGCTATAAATATGTAGCTATTTTTCCCATTAGCGTTTAATAAACTCTGTTGCATTTATATGCAATTAAATGCAACCCAGAAACACCCAGTGAGTCATTGAAACCACCAACTCCCCGCTGAATAACAATTATTTATCCAAACACCAACTCTAATTTGATAATTCAATTATGCATTTCAATTCCCCCGACAGCCAATCAAGAAATCAAATCAAAATGGATTGATTTTGGTCACATGGAGCTGAACCACCCAAACCAAACCAAAAGCAAAAAGGAAGAAAAAGAAAAATGCCTTTAATTGCTGCCAAGGCAATAAACTTCAACGGCAATTGACGCTTGACACTTTGAGCGCTTGAGAACCAGCTGGTAAGCTGGAGCTGGAGAGCTGAAGCTTTCGGAAACGAAAGGAAACATATTGTATATATGGTCTTTGGACTGGATCTTTGGATCATTGGATCTTTGGATGTTTGGGAGCAGGGAAAGTATGACGACGGTGCTTGGATATTCCCAACGCGCGTCATGAAGCTGCGGCGTCTGCGCCTTTTTTGGACGTTCGGCAATGTGATGATGGGATGGAATCGCTGCGGAATCGCTGCGGAATCGCTTTCGTATCGCATTGGAATCGCATTGGATTCGCCGGTTCCGAGATGATCGCATAGTGCTGCCATGGCGCTCGAATGGAGATGCCCTGTACGGTACGGTACGGCTACCAGGAGTTATGACAGTCCGCGGAGCTGCGATCCTTAAATGGCTGCGTATAAACTGCCGTTTATGGAGCGACGACACTGAGACGACGACGCTGGCGTGTTGACAATGATGTTTGGATGATTGGTGTTTTGTGCCCGTTTCGCAGGAAAGCCAAGGGTTCCCGTTTTCCCGAGAATCAAACGCTGGAGACAACAAGGCTCACCACGCATCGCATCGCATCGTATCGCATCGCATTGCGTTGCAAGTCTTGGGCTTCACAGTCTCCAGTCGCCGCTGCCTTATATGCAATGTCTAGACAGGCTGGAAAAAATCACAGCACAGCAGCGTCATCATCAGAATCAGAATCGGAATCATTCAGGCATTGCCAAGTTTGGCGCAAAGGCCTTCCTTCAATGATTGCCCCCATGAATGAATGGATCCAAGACTCGATGCTCAAGACTCATGACCAAGACCCAAGACTCTGGAGTCGCCGGGCCGAGCAATTAGTATGCGCAGATTGCGATCACTCGGAAGTAATGCTAATTTCAGTTGTCTACCCGGTTACCCAAATGGGTACAAGGGTACGGAGATGGAGTTGCAGTTGGAGCTGGAGTTGGAGTTGGAGGAGTGGATATGCTCGTTCCCAGTGGGGCAGAGGTGAGCAGTTTCTACTCTACCAAATAAAAAGTCTTCTTAGTTAGTTTCTTTATTTTTGAAATTTTTAAAAATTAAAGTAGCTTACTGAAATATTGATACACTCTATACAGTGCAGCCACTAAAATCCTAAATATTTAGTGCCCCTTATAGAATCAAACTCTGTGATTCAATATACCCATAGAAATCTTTATAAATGTTAAGTTGTATCATAGAGAGTGTATTTTAAGGTCGTTATGCTCGTGATGCAATCTTTCCCATGCTATCTCATCCATTTCTAGTTCGGCTTCCTTCTCGAATCCTTTGGCTTTGACCAGATGCTGAGCTAGTTTTTCCAAGGTTCCCGATACTCACTCAAAAAACCTGATGCATTCGCTCAGGAGATGTCATTAACATTAGACGGAGCAGGTGAATGAATGCAGCTGACAGATGAAGACAGTTGTGGGCTGTGAGGAAAAACTGGGAGGATCTCTGGAGGGAGATGGGAAAACGAAAACTCCATTATGCAGGCAGCTTGTTCGTGCCATTAAGAGCGTTAACAGCAGGACATTAGTATCCTGTAGGCAACACCTGACGCAGCGGCGACTTCAACACGACGAGGTCAACTCCAGACAAAGACATGCAAATGCGACTTGGTCGGGGGACAAAAATGGGGAGCAGGAACAGGGAAAAGTGAAGCCACTTGGGTCGCCATGGAAAACGAAGAAAACAACTTTTTGCGCTAAGCAGATGAAGGACATTTGCATATACGCCTTGGATGGGAGGACGAAAGAACCCACGCAGGCAGCGAAATCAAAAGCTTTTTAAAGGATATTCTCTATAATTTCATGCTTAAAAGGCGCAGTCCGAATATCCTGGAACCAGGATGTTTGCTCAGCAGGCCGGGGAAATGGTTAAAAAGTGGAAAGAATAAAACGAAGGTACACCCCATTGCGAAAGCAGCCGCTGTTTTACCCACGTGCCAAGCGGCTTAAGATGAGAAAGACTTCGTCCTTCGTCCTGGAACATTTGCATGCGACTTTTAAATCAATTATTGTTAAATATTTATTTCTTGGCAGTCCATTTGGGCGGCAGGCGCTCAGGAATTGTCTGTTTCAGTGGGCATATTATGCAAACATAAATTACATGATTGATTTCATTCGAAGGGCAACAATGGCAACGCAGCTCGCACACTTTTTGGCCTGCCAAAACAATAGGGAAAAAAGTAAACAGTATGCAAATTCAGTGCGGGTTTTGGCTTGATTAAAAAGCTTAGAAATTAGCATATCATTTGTGCAGCTATTTGTTGGCATTTAGAAAAATATTGATTGCCTGGCAAATGGGGATGTTCAACCATTTTTATTGAGGAATAAGCAATATTGAGATAAAACAGAGAAAAGATCTTGTATGTTTTATAAAGCAGAGCAAGTTTATAAATTTATTTAAGTGTTGATAGTAGTGTTGTTTTAAAATTTATAATGGTTAATTTATAATTTATTTTTTCTGTATCTGCAAAGTATTTTTTTTTTCTTTAGATATTTCTTCTGTCCGTTACTTTCTTAGAAAGTGAGGTCTCATTTGAGACCTTCAAGTCCTATGCCAACTTTTACTATACTATATTATATATTAAGCAACCTTGGCTCATTTTTATTTTCTTTATTTTTGTACTTTTTCTTTGTATTTTTTATGCTTTTGGCGAGGCAGCATCGTGTGTTTTGCTCACTGGCGCGTTGACATCGCCATCAAAATGCTTTGACGTGGTTTTTGATTGACAGGAAACTCATAAATAATTCATGTCATTAAATCATGTTACATTTTTTCTTCTCTCTGGGACGAGCTCCTCAGCTTTCGAGCTCCTCTTCGTCTGCAGCAGCACAAGTTCCAGCATCTTCAGGATGCTGGCCATTGAAACGAGTTTCTCCAAGTGGCGAGGTGGACATTTGGGCAGCTCTTCTCCGATTCTCAGTGTTTCTCAGTTGCTCCACCTCCATTATTCAGGCACCCATCTTCAATGCTGCAGTTCTTCTGCAATTAAATGTCAAAAACTGTTTCTCTTCTCGCCATCTTCTTGTGATGTAACTCAATTCAGCTCTTGGATTTTTTCTCTTCTCCACGTTTTTCTTTTTTTTTTAATATTTTCCTGCTGCGGAAAACTTGAAGAAAATAAGTTTTCAATGAATATAATTATGCAAAGCAGCCGGCAAGTCGCACTCCACTTGGCTGGACCTTAAGAGGCTCTGGAAAAAAAGGACATTAAAATTATATAAAAGCAGCTTGGCGAAATTTAAATATTTCACCGACTTCTACCCCAATTTCCACGCTGTCATAATATTTTATGATTGCTTGTTTTAATTCCTTGTTCCATCATTTCACCATTTTTTGATGTTTTATTTTCGTTGCGTTGCGTTTCGTTTCTTTTCTCATTTTATTTTCTTTTTCCGCCTTGTCAATTGTCCTTCAGCGCAAAGTTTTTAATTTTTATCAAAAGATTTCTTGCGCTGCTGCTGTTTTTAATGAAATTTTCTCGCTGTCCTGTAAAGGATTGGGCGCCAGCTAAATTTGCATAATTTTTTCTCAGCCATTTTTAATTTGTGATTTGCGGCAGCCGAGTGAGTGTCCTTAAAAAAGTTGTCTTTAGATATTTTTTGTCAGTTTGGGCATACTTTGTAATTAAAGACATTTATGAGTGTTTGGGTGTAAAATAAATGATAGGCTCTAAAAAGGACCTTTAAAGCTCTTTTCTTATTATTGGTAAATTAGTTGCGCATTGATTCCTAAAAATGTATTTAAGTTAACTTTAAGATGCCAAACCTTTCATATTCAATATAAATAAATTCTTGATTGGTCATTTGGTCATTTCATTGGTCATTTTCATTACCACTAAGTGATTTGCCTAAATATATTAGACTTATCTGGAAGCAGACCCAATTCCCGCCCTCATTGATGCACTACCAGTTCGTAGGATCTTCTGATTTAGCTGGTTTTCATCTGGCAAATCATTTTAATTGCTTTGCCGCACTTGGGCATCCTTCTCCTACCAACGAGCCCCCGGAATCGAGGGCTTAGCCTTTGTTGTTGGCGATGGCGATGGTGATGGCGATGGTGATGGCGATTGTGTGCGGCGATAATAATTACACGTCACGCTGCCACGCAATCAAAACATTATTTGTGCAAAATCACGGAACTGAACTGAAGCGGAAGTGATGAAGGACTTATTGGCTGCACGCGTCCTCCGTCGCCTCGCGTTTGCCAAGGAAAAAAGTTTAAAAAATATTTGGCTGGCTGACTGGCTGCCTGGCTTTGCGGGTGTATCGCACCCCATTTGCATTGCACCCAAGTCTGCGGATCGGAAGGACTCCGTCCCGTGTTAAATTCAACACAACGCGTGCGGTCACGTGGCTAAAGGATACGCCCACTTTCATGATAGTCACAATCGACAGTCGAGATTTAAACAAAACGTTGCCCACCGCATCAAACGTCATTCATTCAGGTTGCCTCCCCCCAACCTTTGAAAATCATCAACACGGCCAAAAGACTGGGAAATCAGGAAAGAGCTGCGGAAAATCGCTGAAAATTATGTAAATTGTTTTCCCGGGGAGGTCGCAGATCGAAAGGAGTGCGAAAATTTGCCTAAATGCTGGCAGGACACCCCAACAGGTTCAAACTGTTGCAGACAGCGGGAGAAATGCCAAACAACGTGACAGAAACATATGTCGCCATTATCGGCAGTTAACCAAAAGGACAATCCTTTCATAAGGATTTTGATAATTTGGGAAAGGTATTGGGGAGTAAAAAGTTCAAGGTTGGGTTTGGAGCTCCTGGAAATATTCAAACATTATTTAATAACAGTTGAATTTTATATAAAAATTTATATTCACTAAATTATATAATAAACAATAATATATAACACACAGAATAAAAACGTAGATTATATCCTTTCTTTGGTAGAGTTGTTAGAAATATTATATTCTCATTTTCTTAAATTGAATTTAACTTACAACTTTACTTGTAAAATTGATTTAATAAATATAGATATATTTAGCCTTATGTATAAATTTCTCTACTTATATGGTTTCGGCTGTTTGGCGAAACCATTTTCTCTAATCCTACCAAACACTATTAATAAAAGGCTGAAAATGCCACCCTCTTTTGCACCAATCCATAGATCAATGGGAAGATATCATTTCGCATTTGTTGTATATTACTTCCTGTTCGGCATGGTCATATACATTTCATTTTTTTCCCACCAGTCCGAATTGTCCTAGTTGTCAGGACTGTCCACCCCCCGAAAACGACACACGTCCTTGGCAATAAAAGCGCAAACGTTTCAATTCCGTTGCGGCTGACAAATGCACGGAAAAAATGCCAGCGATTCTGCCCCAAAAATATATTATAATGATAAAAAAAATCTTGTGAATGGAAACGGACGAAAGTTTATATCGATGCTGTCGAGTGTTTTGATTTGTAACGTTTCTCACTTCATTATTATGCAATAAATAATGCCATCTACATGTCCCATCTAATGTTATGCAGAAGGGCGAATCGCAGGGGGTAGTTTAGTTGTCCTGCGATTTCTGCCCAGAGGAAGTGGAGCGGAGCGATGGTCAGAAAATCATTGCTCTGGAAATTAATGAGGCCTAACATGACTGGGTGCGATTTTTTTGTCGTGCGAATATATTTTGTGAAATATATAAAAATTATTGGAATACGCCAAAGTCTGTGATCGGTGCGGAGTTTGGGGCCTGATGTTCGGAGTCTGCTGTCCGGGATACAGGATAGGTTGTCCGTTGAATCCGTGGTGTCGGGCTGTCCGTGGCGTCTGTGGTGTCTGTGCTGTCTGTGGTATCCGTGATGTCTGTGATGCCCATGACGTCCGTGGTGTCCGTTGTACGCGTTGTCCGTGGTGTCTGTGGTGTTTGTAGTGTCCGTGGTGTTTGTAGTGTCCGTGGTGTTTGTAGTGTCCGTGGTGTTTGTGGTGTCTGTGGTGTCTGTGGTGTCTGTGGTGTCCGTGATGTCTGTGGTATCTGTGGTGTCTGTGGTGTCCGTTGTGTCCGTTGTTTTCGGGGTCTATATAAAAAGTAACAAATAGTGCAGTATTCACATACAGTAATACAAAAAAGAACAATTTAGTTATAAGATCAATTAAAGTCTGTTCATAAACAATTAACTTAGAATAGAGGTGACTGTATAACACAATTTGAAAACTTCAATAATGGGCACTGACCTGACCTCTGCAGGAGCTTTTTGGCATTACTGGAGCAGTTGTCGCGTGGCCAACAATTCCGAAAAGTTCCTGGCACAAAGCTTAAAGCGTGCTCTGCCAGGAGAGTTCACTGTCGGGGGGGGGCACCCCGAAGCTCTGCGTTTGTCGAAAGCTCCAGCTCCGCATGCTCCGGTAGCATTGAACCCCTGTGCGAAAGCTCCGCCTGAAAACCCACCCCCATTTCAGTGGGCACTCACCTCCATCGTTGTGTGTGTGCTGGCATGCCGCTGAGAGCGGTTCTCGCTTTTTGTGACACAAAGAGGAGTGTCATGCAGCATAAATTTCATACAAATTCCGCACACTCGCAGCGCGTCGCAGATACTTTTCGGCAAAGTTTTCCGCAGGAAAAAGCCAGTGTAAATAATTAAAAAATAAAATAAAAAAGAAAATACAGAAAAAATGGGCGACAGTTCCTCTTAGTTATTAACAAATTGGTGTAAATAAGCTGGTGTATACGTTAAACGGTAAATGCTAGTGTTTTTATTTCATGGAATGGCCAAATGCGCCCAAGTGGTCAAGTGAGATAAATCAAACAAGTTTCTATGGGGCGAAATAAAACGGCCAGCGGCCAGCCGACAATCGCCATGGGAATGGAAATTAAATGAAAATCCGGCAATCATAAATAAAACATAAATTATGTTTCGCTGCCAGTTGGCGGCAACAAAAATAAAATAATCAAAAAATATCAAAAAAAAAAAAAAGGGAAGATGTGAACCAAGCGGATATATTTTGATTTTTTTTTATAAATAGAAAAATCAATTTCTCTCTCTCTGTGGCGCTCTCTCTCTTTTTTGGCGCGCGCCTGTCTGTGTCCGTCTTCCCCCAAAATGGGCGCATGTGTGCGTGTGCTCCGTGTACTCCGTGTGCTCTGCGTGCGTGTGGTGGTGCGGTGTGTCTCCCGTGTCGGTGTCTATTATAATATCCAGTGAGCAAAAGCGAGTGGCCGAGTGCTCTCGCTCTTTCTGCGAATAATTGAATATAATTCAAGTGTTTTTGTTGCACACTATTTGTTGTGCTTATTATCGTTATTATTTGTTTAAATTACCAACGACAACATAAACAACAACCACAACAAGAAGAGCACCACGCGCGCGATAATCCCAACGCAGTGGTGCCCACTGGTGCTTCATAGGCACCGAAAACATCAACAACACACAAAAGGCTCTCAAGGAGAGCGATTGGCGTAGTGCTGCTGCAGCCCTGGTCAGAAAACCCTTTTATGGGTTTGTCCTGTTTACAAATTGACGCTGCAAATTGAATTTATAGCGCGGCTGAAACAAGTGGTTGAGTGCCAGCCAGGTACCCACTTAATTTCCGTTACAGTCCCCAAAATACAGAAGACAAGTAAATGAGGAAAATGCCACTACAGTGAAGCATCGAACAGGGAAAACTGAACTTAAGCTGCAATTTCAAACCATTTCATATTTCATAATGCTACTACCAAGCAAAACTCTTTCTTGAGACAAATATTTAAATGAAATTAGTCCGAAATTTTATTTAGTATCAGTAAATTTATTTACCAGTATGTAATGCCTCAACTAAAAATATATAAATCAAAACAAAAACGATAACAAAAATGTAGCTTCAAATAATAATATGATTAATATTCTTAAATTGTTGACTGATCTCAAAAAATTCAAAAGCATTAAATTATTTTTTTGATTTAATACTGAACGTGCTGCAAAACGATTACTGAAGAAATTGGAAGTAATGGCTTATTCTTAACGTGGTATAATTTGTTCAGTTGTCCACTAATTAAGCAATTGACTTCAGTGGAATTAGCCAAGTTGTCCTGTATTTGGTTTGAACTGGAAATAGGTGGCTGGTTGAGTGGGTGGTTTGGGTGGCATTTTCCCTTTGAAAAACTCACGCACAAATGTATTTCCCCCCGAGGAGCATTTGTTGCTGCTACCTCAATCTTTCGAAATTGACAACGGCATCAGTCGCAGCGGCAGCCACAACAGCAAATCAAATAAATTAAATTTACACACATAGTTAAATTAGTGAAAATTGAATAAAACAGAAGAAAGAATAGACGACACACGTAAATAAAAGAAGGAGAGGTGATGCAGAAGTGAGGAGACTGGCTGACAGAGCGGGAGAGCAACGTGTCGAGCAACAAATTAATAATACAACAAAAAATCAGATAAATAAAAAAAGCAACACAAATTGAAAACAACAACAACAAAAGCAGCAGCAGCAGCAGCAGAAGCAGCGATTCTGGATTTCTAGAGGCAGCGGCACATTCGAAAGATGGGCTGTGGACAGAGCAAGATACATTTGTATCCCAGGAAATCGAAGAGTAAAGCGAACGGCAAGAAAGGAGGACATGGTGAGTAGGCAAAATGGAAGTATATCCTTGGGGCACCTGACTTTATAAGATCCCATATATGTGCGGTGCACAGGACGAAAATGATGATGAAAGTGCCATTGAAAGCTAGCAATCAATAGGTAATCTAGGTAGGTTTGCATAAGCGGAAATACACGGTTAGAGTATTTTGAAGTAGGAATTTATGTTATTTATATCATAGAGAAGCAGTAATATACGATGAATTGATCTACGAAAATTTCAAATTTAAGTATAGCACCAGTTTACCTATAGATTTTATGTTATTCTTTTTTTGCGTGCTAGAATTGATATTGTTTTGCTAGAGGCAGCGGCACATTCGAAAGATGGGCTGTGGACAGAGCAAGATACATTTGTATCCCAGGAAATCGAAGAGTAAAGCGAACGGCAAGAAAGGAGGACATGGTGAGTAGGCAAAATGGAAGTATATCCTTGGGGATTTTATGTTATTCTTTTTTTGCGTGCTAGAATTGATATTGTTTTGCTACATTTTTATATCCCCGATCATTTGGAATGATCTACAAAATCGTTTGAGCATTTTCTGCTGTGTAGAGCGAGGGAAATTGGGGAAATGGCGAGGAAAAAGTATTGCCTCGCACAACAAAAGCTTACACGCATGACGACATCAATTTGCCTCCAGCTGTGTGTGCGTCCGTGTTTCCGTGCATGTGTGTGTGTGTGTGAGTGTGAGCCACCTGTTTCCACACAATGAGGACATCATTGATTAATATGTCACCAGCAGTGAAAAAAAGGGGCAGCGCAGGGGAAGTTAAAAGGAGAAGCCCAGTTTTAAGGCCATGCATTCACCAAAGTAATAATAAAGGCCTACATTTTAAAGCCCACAGCATTGTCTATATATACACCAAAACACACACACACACACACACCAGTGCGCCAGTGTTTGCGCTTAAGTTTATAAGAATGAAAAAACCTAGCCTACATGCCAAACTTTTGCCTATGCCCAACCCCGCTCTACTGTGGCTGTCTATGTGTGCGTGTTTCTTGCTTTTTTTATTCTATTTTGTGTGTGTATAATTAACTGCTAAAAAGGCAACTTGTTGTTGCAGTGGGCGCCTCTTCAAGGGGCGTGGCCAGCCCCCCCAGGCCCCGTAAGTTTGTATTGCTCTGCGCCTCTGTGTGTGTCTGTGTGGGCAAAAGGGTTAAAGCTAAAAAGTATAGCATACACAAAGGCGCCATTGTGCCATAAACGACCCAAATATTTCGGAGGCGCCTAAGCTTTACTCTCGGTCCTAGATTAATTATTCATAATACTCGGCGGCTCTCTCTTTTCCGAATTTGCATTAAAATGCATAACGGCTTTTAATTAAATTTATGGGTAGCAAGGCCACTTCAAAGAAAGGCCCTAGGAAATATTAAGTATACGCAGGTCAAGCCGAAAGATGGATTAGCAAAAGAACAGAAAGTAGATGTACAAAACGGATGCTTACAACTTGGATGTCATTGTTTTTAGGTGGCTAAGACAACCTAACCTAAGACATTGTTTACTTAAAAATATTATTATTAATAAGTGAATATGTCTAAGGCAGATAGTTAGTTCTTCGGAGTGTGCACATGCCCAGGACCTAGCATAATTTTCACAAGTGTTTTCTAAGCGTCCTTCTCAACTGCCCCCCATCGCACAGAAGTTGCCACACTTGGCTTATTGCAAAACTTTTGCCACTCCATGGCACTCGCGAAATTGCCCACTCAGCTTGACTAATGCTCGAAACTCTTCTTTGGCATTATCCATTTGTTTGTCCATTTGGCAGCCGACTCAGATGCCGAAACGGACGAGGACGAAGGCCACATCGAGGATGCCGAGAAGGCACAGCAGCGCGACCGCGAGAAGCACGACGAGAGCGAGGAGCTAAGCAATAAGGACATCCAGGAAAGCGACGAGGACGTGGCCGTCTCCCTGCTGCGCGCCAAGAACCTGTCGCTGCTGCAAAGCCAGTAAGTCAGCCCACCGACCCCATAACCGAAAATGAACACCTCACTTTTCCAGGGAAATATCATCTAGCCAACAGAACTTCTTCCGCATGCTGGACAAGAAGATCGATGAGGTGAGTATCCACTTTGTGGTACACAAATAGCTGGGTGCTTTTTGATCAACAATTAAATCGCGGGGCTTCCCAATAGTTCCAGTCCATTAAAGTAGAAACACTATTCTGGGTTATTTTCAATCACTTGTTAGCTATAAAGCACAGAAAATAAACGTTGTTCCTTCGTTTTCATAAACAAAAAATTTCATTAGTAATTTTGCTTCCAAATTTAATTCCATAAGTTAAAATTCATTGACCCCAAATACGTAAAATACGAAATATAAAATTTAAATCTGAGAATTTTTTTTATTCAAACACACATATTTTAAAAGCTCTATAATATAATCGTTACGAAAATAATAGAAGAACAGCAAATAGTCATAATATTGATGTGTAATGGGCTGTTTCGTGATAATAAACAAATGGCTTGTTGGCCAAAGATCAATATATAAGTGTACTAAGTATTTGGCCACGCCAAATAATCGAAAGAGCAAAACAATTGGTTTTATAGCCCCATATTTATTTTCTTTTTGAACAACATGTGAGGAACCATTAAAATTCGCTTGTTACCTGTAAATTCCACTTCAAAGAGATATGAGCACCTCGTACGCAGCAGGAAAATGTATTCGCTGTGAGGATAAATTTGATTATTTTATCAAACGTATTGGGTCCAACATCCAATTTAATTGCAAAGTTGGAAATATATTATATGAGAATATGGATTCAATCTTGTTGTCTGTCTGTTAGAATGATATGTTAACTTGTATACTTTGTTCGTGAGAAAATCCGGCTAAACAAGCACGTTTATTTTAGGGTCCGGACTACGACTCGGCCAGCGAGACGGAGATCGCATTGGAGGAGGCCCGACTAAACGCCCTGCGTCAACATTGGGAGTCCGCCAGCATCACGGCCTCCATTTGCTCCTCGGCCAGCCGCTCGCTGCAGACGACGCCCATCCGCCAGGTGCAGGTGCCATTGAAGCAGCCACCACGTGGCGCCGGCCTGCTGCTCCAGCCTTCCAGCGCGTCGGCGGTCAGCGCCTCCTCCTCCTCCTCGACGATAGTCGCGCTGCCCACGACGGAGTATCTACCTCAGCATGTGTTGACGGGACGGCAAGTGGTGCAGCAGCAGCAGCAACAGCAGCATCAACAGCAGCAGCAACAGGCGGCAGTGCTCTACCAGCAGCAGCAGCAGCAGCAGCAACAACTAATTCTGCTGCCGCAGTTGGATCCTAATGTTGTCAACACGTCCACGGCAGCAGCAGCGGCACAGCTCGTCCAGTTGCAGCAGCAGCATCAACAGCAGCAGCAGCTGCAGCAGCATCAACTGCAGCAGCAACAGCAACAGCAGCTGCAACTCAGTCAACAGCAGCAGCAACTCTACCAGCAGCAACAGCAATACCTGCTGACCCTTCCCGCCGGATCAAAGCCACAGAGCGTGAGTCCCAAGCGCCTCATCTATGGTGGCCCCGCTGCAACCACTCTCCTCTGTGCAACTGGGTAAGTTCAGCATCTCATACTTTTTGTACTTATATATTTAAATATATTGATATGCATTGCAGCATCAAATGCAACGCCCCCGAAACTTACGAACCGCCAACCGCTCCACACAGCCAAATCCAGCAGCAACAGCCGCCGCCTCCTCCGCCGGGCGCCTACTACGGCGAGATGATGCACGGCGTACAGGTGAGTGATCCGGGATGCAGCTACCTGTGGCAGTACTTAAGAAGAAACTACTTTGATGTAGCAACTAGATCCTTAGATTGAAGGATCTGCCTTGAGTCGAACGCGTATTCTTCGGATTGTACTGCTACCGAACAACTAGTACTCATTGACTTATATCTTGACTGCTAACTAAGTGACCCATATATTTACTTGACCATTTGCAGGCCGCTCCAGCGGCGGAATACAAGTTCCCGCCAGCCATCAGTGTGCAGCGACTGGCGCCGCAAGTGCAGCGGCAGCTGCGCGAGACGCAGGAACTCATAAAAGACTCGTGCCCGCAGCTGTATGCGGCGGGCTATGGCAGCCCAGGACCACCGATACGCAATCCCAGCAGGAATCCCACTAGAACTAGACCCACCCTGGAGACGCAGTTCTCGCAGGAACTCTCGTGATATCTATATATGTAAACAGCCAGCAGACGGAGGATGCACCCACGTTCAGACACACACACACAACCTAAGCCCACACAGTTGGAAAAACTGCAGCCAAAGAGGAAAACTAAAATTAACCAAAATTATCAAATTACGAACCCCGTGACAAAAAACACACAAACAAACAACAAAGAAAAAAAACAAGAAAAAGCCAAAAAAAAAAAAAACTAAAACTCCAAAATGGAAGAAAATCAATTAAGAAATTGTAAAACTGCACTCAATGTTTCAGACCCTCAGAAAAACCCAGTGGCGGGCAGATGGAGCCCCCCAAATTGCGTACTACTTACCACAAAACAAGATGAGCAACTACTATACCTATGCGGAGCAACAAATAAAGCATTAAACTACAAAGATATTCAAGAGGCAGCCAAAGAACCGATGCGTAGGATAGGCACATAAGGACATAACATAGTTGGAGTTGGATCCGAAAGCGCAAGGTACATAGATTTAGGAATCGAGTCGAGTATAGCGTTATAAGGCGATATATATGCCAATGCCACAAAGAAGATGCGGATGCGGATGCGGATGCAGATGCAGATGCGGATGCGGATGCGAATGCGGAGTAGAAGGTGTTAGAGCCCGGAAAAAAGCAAACACAAATCATACAAAGTAAATAATATAAAGTGTAACAAACAAATGACTTTTACATTCTCACGCAATTTTGTTAGTCATAAATCTCATGGTGTAATTTTTTAACAAACAAATATTTTCCGTCAAATTCTCGAAATGGTGTAACGTTGATGAATGGATATGATGATAGAATGTTCGTTGGATATGCAATTAACGGATGAAGCTGTCTAGTAATATTTGTATAATTTAGTTCTATTTATTATTATTGATAATTTTGGATGTATGATAGTTTTTCTTATATGGATATATATATATATATTTAAAATGAAAAATAAAAGCAAATCAATTAAGTTTAAAGGCCTCAGCGATTTCACTTTTCAGCGGCAATAATAATTATAACGCACAGTTGAACTTCTAATTAATTCCTTTATTCATATCTTGTTATCAATTCATACTTATGGGCTGACATAAAATGGAATTGCATTTCATATTTCTGAAAGTATTTTGATGTTTCATTGTTTTTTGTATGTTTTAAAGTTGTTATTGTGTGAAAAGTATCCAGCTAAGCAATTCATTAGACTAGTCACATAATATGGTTTAAGATGACATAATAATACGCATTTGATTCCACGAAATTGACATTGTTTCTTATGTGTACACGTGTCCGATAGTGTGAAAGGTGTGCGGGAGCGCTTTCCCATTTAGTGTTCCTTCGTAATCCGATTGTATCTAATCTCTTTTGGCTTGGGTTTGTTTGGAGCATTGCAAACATTTCTTTTGCAGTGTATGTATAGATAGGTACAATATTCGAGAATTGTATAAAGAAATCAAATACGCCCAGGGCTCTGGAAAGATAAATGCCAACAACATCGATGATCGGCACTCGAATGCCCTAACAATTTGACTAAACCAAAAGCTTATCAACTAAATGTGGGGTTTTTTTGTGGGAAAACAAAGATTTTAATCAAATTAAAAGCGTATTTGATTCCAGATTAAACCATATTATATAGCTATGATGTGGGCGGAGGAGATCTACACGATACGCACATCACCGACGCTCATCTAACATCTTCCCTATAAAGTTTCTGGACTTGTGATCGTGGCTTGTGTACAATTATACGGGTGGGTGTACGGATGTGCGTGTTATGTTTCGTGTGGGGAAAGGAAATTACAGTAGAGCTGATCTACAATTTGGTAGCCTCTATCGAACTGCAGATCCTTTAGTTCTGCACAGGCAGTGGTGGCGGCGGATAGGCAAAGATATCGCCGCCATTCGCCATCATATAGGGTGCCGCCTGCGTGGGCACTGCATACTGGGCGCGGTAAGAGTTGGCCACTGCTGCAGCTCCTCCGTTCAGCGACACGGTTGCCATACTGGAGGACATCGACGAGTACTGGCCATAAGCCTGTGGCTGTTGCAATTGCTGCTGCTGCTGTTGCTGTTGTTGCTGCTGCTGGGGAGTCTGCAACTGTTGTTGCTGCTGCTGCTGCTGCTGCTGGGCCGCCGCCGCCTGTTGCTGCTGCTGCTGGTTCATCGCTGGTGGTGGCATGTTGGCAAAGTTCATGTTGTACGGCGAGAAGCGAGAACGCTTCTGATCGTTTATGAAGTTCGCAGCCGTTAACGCTGATTGCAATGCTGCATCGGGCAGAAGGTGTAGCTGCTGGGCAGTCTGCGCCTGTTGTGCCTGTTGCGGTCCAGAACCAGGACCATTCTGTGCCTTGTTGGGCTCAAAGCAAGCGGCATTGGGATTGAAGCGCGAGAAGTGAACTCCGCCGTTCTGCTGTTGCTGCTGCTGCTGGCCCTGGTAGCCACCGCCTCCCTGGCCACGGTAGCCGCCTTGTCCGCCCTGATTCGGCGGAGAAGTGCGTGGTTTCTGATCGAATCGTGGTGGTCCACCGGCAGCGCCGCCGTTGAAGGAATTGCGGTTCATGTTGGCACCGGGACCATTGTTGTTGCGGTAGTTGTTGCCGCCATTGTATCCACCGCCCATCTGTGGGTTGCGACCCTGATAGCCATTGCCGCCACGGTAGCCGCCACCCATGCCGCCACCGCGCTTGTTGTAGCCTCCGCTCATGGCCATGTTCATCAGCTTGGGATTGATGGTCTGCAAAGTGAGTGGAGTAGAAGGTGAGTACATTTGCTTCTTAGGCTTGCAAGCTACTAGTGGGAAAACTCACCTGGTTGGCCTCGCGCAGCACCTGAATCAAGTCGTTGGCCTTGTTGGCGTTGGAATGAGTGAACAATGTGTAGGCCGTGCCGGTGTTATTGGATCGTCCGGTACGTCCAATGCGATGAACGTAGTCCTCCGAGTTCGAAGGATAATCATAGTTGATCACAAACTTGACATCGTCAACGTCTGTTTGATTTCAATTATATTTTTCATTTCGAATTTGAAAATTGAAGAATGTGAAAATAGGCGTTAAAATTATCGAATCGAACCAATGCGTCGAAAATAGGAATCTTTCTCAATACTCAAGAAACTATTCAACAAAAACGAAAACTTATTTGTGTGCTTGTGTGAGTGGTGTCCGTTTCTGTCTTGGTGTGAGTATTCGTGTCGTTGTAGTGGTGGTTATGGTGCGATCATTTGTTTTCTTGTAAAGTTTGTTAATAGAACTTAAAATATATTTTTGATCGAATTGTCGAATGGATTTTGTCGGTTGGTAGTTGGTAGGTAGATCGGTTTCAATTTTTTCTTTGTTATGTTTTTTTTTTTGTACTTTGAACAAAAATTTCGCCATCAATACTATTAGCGTATATTAATAACTATACATCTTTGGCAAATAGACATATGTTTTTTTTATACTGCAGAAATGTGGACCTCGACCTTTTCTTCTCATCATACTTTCATATCATTTTTGAATACACAAATCGTAATATAAATGTTTAAGCTTAATGCATACAAGAGACGGCTTGATTAAAATTAACATTATAAATAAGAGATAAGAGATATATATATATAAGTAAATGAATGATAGAAGCTTATGGTAGATAGAGGGGAGTGCTTTGGTTTAAAATCAAGATACACGTTGATGGTAAGGAGGGAACGAGGGTGCGGACATATTGCTATGATTAGGAAGAAATAAATTAGCCTAGTACTTACCCTGGCGCTCTACGGTTAAAATATGGGATTAGAATTAGGCTTACGAACAAGAATCACTGTCCCTGGAGATCCTGTCCTCGCAACTGGGCCGTGATGATGGAGATCCCACGGATCTCCACAATGCTAGAAACTTATAACTCAACCCTCAACTTGTATATATAGCTTTTCTCTTTAACTGCTTTGTGTATATAACTTTTTAACTTTTAACTTTGAACGGTTTTTTTTCGTTTTGTTTTTCTTTGTCTTTTTTTGCCATTTGAAAAATCGAAGTCCATTTCATAAAGTGCTGATGATATTTTTGTTCACACACAAATTTAGGTATTATACATAGAGTAAGGAGCGACGTAATATAGTATATTAAGTACTTTATGATACATAAATAAGCTACAGAAAATTATCATCAGTCAACAAATTCTTGGGCCGCAAAATGTAGCAATTACTCAACACATTAGTTACTTCACATTGTTCTATAAACTAAAAAAAAAAAAACTTAAAAAATATGTATAGTTAGAAGGCATAGTTTAATCGCCTTGGATTAGAGGTTAATTTTTAAGGGTGCACTGAGACTATTATTTACTTAGGATTTTCTGTTTTTATTTTTAGATTATTTTGCTGGCCATTGACTCCTTGACTGACAGTAAATTGCTTTTTACAATTAAGTTACTCAAAATGTGATTGACGAGACACAACTAAAAACTATGAGCAAGAGAGCAACAAACGAACTAAAAGTAACAACATCGTATAACCAGCAATGCATGGAGAACAAACACATTCCCCTCATTATTTGAGCCCACACCTTTTCTTCGGATTCGTAGAATCATTCAGCAAACTAAAGGGTTCAAGTTAGACTTAGTGATCCACTCGGTATTGAACCACTCGAAAATGATTGGAAAATAATAAATAGCAATTTATCGGCTGCTAAGAGATTCAAACATGCAATTCAAAAAAATACAAGCGGTCCTTTCCGGTTTTCACGTTTACCAATTTACATTCTTCGGTTGAGTATTACCAGCTTTGAGATCAGTTAACTTCGCCTTAACTTAGCTACCCGCCAGGCAAATACACATTTTTTTAATATTTATGAAATACCCCAGTTAATTTTAAATAAAGCTAGGCGAAGAACTTCGGTAGAGCTCTTTTGGCAAAACAAAATTGTAGGTTACTCTTTACCCAGCTTAATTAAATCAATATGAATACAAACAAAAAACTGCATCCAACTATGAATATTTACACACTGAAAAAAGCGAAGGTTCCCATCTATGAACCCCTGGAATCGTGCGCTTTCAGCTCAAATCGTGACTCAAAAATTGTGAAATCCGGAACAGACCCGAAACGAAAAACCTCCAAAGTTCTGGAAACAGAGAGCGGAAGGAAGAGCGAAGAGGCTGGGCGGTGTTGGCCGATTCATCGCTGACGGATCGCTGAGACCAGACGAACCAGGAAGGCGTCGACGACGAATCACAAAATAATGAATGAAACCCCACGGGATGCTGATTGATCCACAGGCAACAATTGCTTGGTTACGGAGAGAAAAAACGGAAGTTGGCCTCATTGAGGCCCCACAAAGGCTACGTATACTCACCGAGTCCGCGGGCAGCCACATCGGTGGCCACCAGAATCGAGTGCCGGCCATTGCGGAAGCTCGAGAGCACAAAGTCGCGCTCCTGCTGCGACTTATCGCCGTGAATGGCGCATGCGCGCCAACCCTGACGGGAGATATTGCGCGTGATCTCGTCCACACGTTTCTTGGTCTCCACGAAAATTATGGTCTTCGTCTCGTTCTCCGCCGAGATGTCCGTAAGCAGCTTGATCAGCTTCATTAACTTCTCGTTCTCATCGCACACGTCCACGATCTGCAGGATGTTGTGATTGGCGCTAAGCGAAAGCGAACCAATGTTCACCTGTATATAGTTATTAAGGAACTCCTCAGCCAGCTGGCGCACCTCTTTGGGCCAGGTGGCGGACCACATCAGAACCTGACGGTCCGGTCGGATCTGCTGCATGATCTTTCTGATCTGGGGCTCGAAGCCCATGTCCAGCATACGATCGGCCTCGTCTAGCACCAGATAGGTGCATCTCTTCAAGGAGGTGGTGCCTCGCTCGAGGAAATCAATCAGACGACCTGGTGTGGCAATCACAATCTCCACGCCGCGCTCCAAATCCCTAGCCTGCTGTCCCTTGGGGGCTCCGCCAAAGATGCAAGTGTTGCGCACATGCGTATTGCTGCCGAACTCGATGGCCACCTGCTGGATCTGCTGGGCCAGCTCCCTAGTGGGTGCCAGCACCAGGGCAATGGGTCCATCACCACGCTCCAGGCGCGGCTGGTTATTGATGTGCACCACCGCTGGCAGAACATAGGCCAGGGTCTTGCCCGATCCGGTCTGGGCCACGCCCACCAGATCCCGTCCACTCAAAGCAATGGGCCAACCCTGGGCTTGAATGGCCGTTGGCTTGGCGAAACCCTGCTTACGGATCTCGTTCATCACGTAGTCGGGAAAGCCGCCCTCCTCGAATTCAATACTGGGTGTGGGCACCTGATCGCCCTTAATGGTGATCTCATTGCTGGTGAGGAAGGTCTCTGTTTCACCGGCAGTTCTGGCCAGCACCGAATCGCACGGCTTGTAAAAGTTCTTGCGGAATGGCGTAAGATTCACCTCGGACCAAACGATCTTGGGCAGGTGGGCGCCGTGATTGGAAGAGCGCTGGCCACCGTTCTGACCACCAAATCCATCCTGATTGCGGGGTCCTCCGGGTCCCATGCCAGGACCTCCACCGTTCATGCGTCGCTGGCCACCATTGGCGGGTCCGTGACCATTGAAACCTGGGTATGGAGCGGATCGGTTGCGCTGGAACATGCCTGCTCCACCGGGTCCGCCCCCGGGAGCACCGCCGCCCATGCGATTGGGCACCATACCGCCGGCTAGGCCACCAGCTCCTCCTCCGCCGCCGCCTCCGTATGCGTTAACCTGTCCGTTGTACCTGCAACGAGCGTTTTGCGCCATGAAATTAGAATTTTGAGCCTTTTATGCGTTGCCAAAATGTTGAAATTTACACGAAACGATCTTTTTTTATGTAATTTTCATTTTTTACTGCCATTTTGAATTTATTGATTTTCGACACTCGGCCCCTGGCCGCATGGTAGCTCGAATTTCGTCCCAAAATAGGTGGGTTTATGTTTCTATACTCACATGTTCATAGCTGCTGTGCTGTAAGTGGATATATAGCTGGCCAAATAATAGTTTTTTCGGTCACTTTTCACAATTTTTCACTCCACAATTTTTTTAGCTTCTACGTCGTCAATAGAGCTGTGGAAAAAATCGGTGTAAATATCGATTACTGCCGATTGGTTGAGTTTTCTGGAATAATCGATTGAGTTTATAAGAACCGATGATAAATGTACAAGAAAAAATGACAAACTTTTTGTTAATAATTGCCTAATAATTTATTATTATTTATAAATAATTCATAAATTTTAATTACTGAAGAAATATCAAATAATATTTGGGTTGAGCACTAGCACTGGTTTCTGTATTTCTAGTATTAGTTGTCTAACCAGTATCTTGTTATTGTGGCACCGGTAATTAACAACAAGAACTATTATTTTTTTAAGCAAAACAATAACAACTTCATCTGTGATTATTTGTCTACACCTATCGGTTCAAGAACTTCGATAACAGTCGTCAGCACAAGTAATGTGACCAGGCCCAAAGACAGAAATGTGGCCACAAATTGGAATGTTACAGTGACCACTCACAGTAGTTAACCTATAAATTTTAATCTGTAAAGTAATAACTAATGAGAAAGGTTGTAATATTGCAGTTCAGTTAAACCTTGCTTATATGTAGTCCCTCTAAATTTGACCAGTACTTTTAATCTGCAATTATGCCATACAAAAATTGACAAATGGTTTTCGCTTGATCGAAGCTCTGCCGTACTTCATAATGTAAACAAACATGGCTCAAACAAGGGATTCTTATTAAAAAAATTCAATCTAGAAAGGCATTTGGTAACAATGCGCACCAGTTACAAGAAAAACAGACCCTTCGACTTTAAGCTAATTGATCTGGTGGAACCAAATCCTGTGCTCTACAAGAGATCAGGGCTCTCGAACTACGATGCCATGAAGGCGAAAACTGATATTTGGGCTCGTATAGCCGAGATGATGGGTTGTGATGGTAAGTCAGTTCATTAATGTATTGGGTATATACATATAAACTAATACTTCTCTTAGTGGACTTCTGCCTGATGCGCTGGAACAATCTGCACTATCAATTTCGCAAGGAGTTTCGACGGGCGGACACCAGTGGATCCACCTGGCCGTACTTGGAACGCCTACGATTCCTGGCCGAGATCCAGCCGCCCTCGAAAATCAAACCCAAACCCAAAGTAAGGGACTCCACGGGCAAACAAGAGGCGATCATCCAGACAGAAACCCCTGTGCAGTTCCTGTGGGAGACCTATGAGGATGGGGATGTACCAGAACAGTCTAGTACGTTTATCATCGAGGAGGTCATCGAGGAGCCTAGCGAACAGGTTATCCAGGAGGAAATCATCTACGAGGAGCAAGAGCCAGCTCAGATACTCTCACCCAGAAGCAGCTTTCTCCAGATGGACCAAGTACTAGCCCAACTAAAAGAACCGCACAGGAGACGGGCAGAGCGGAGGATTACAGCGTTTCTGCTCAAGTGCCAGCTGCGTGCCTTGAGTAATCAATCCGTGGAGGACCTCAGCATTTAACTTTCCGTTTACATACTCACAACTTTATTTAAAAAACAGAATATAACTAAGATTAAACCTTGCACTTGTCCAAATCCAACCATGCCACTTTCGGCTTAACAATGAACTGATCGCGCGGCAAACTGTCCAGCATGCTGGTCTGCTGACGGACGTACTTCACCAGTCGCTCGATCTGCGCGTAATCATCGCAGTTCATCTCAAAGAAGCGGCGCCACAAGGCGCAGGCCAAAACCCGGTCGTCGGACATAATGCCCTCGTCGTAGGCGATAAGGGCCGCTTGGAACTGCTCGGATAACGTCTCGATCTGCTGACGGGTGCGGGAGGGATTGTGAGCCTGTTGGGCAAGACAGTATGTAGAGTATAAACAAAATATATAGCCAACTAAAGATGAACTAGAGTGAAACGTACTCCCAATTTCTTGGCGCGTGTGTTGACATCTCCCCACATGGCCTCCACAATGCAGTTGCGCAGGAAGCGTCCATCCTCGCCCGTTTCAGAGCCCTCGGCCATGGAGCGCATTAGGAGTAGCCAAACATGCAGTTCGGTGACCAGAAACCAGGAGTTAAAGGTGTTGGGCAGATTGAAGTCGCGGAAGAAGGCCACATAGTTGATCTTGTCGGCAACGCTTTCGTACAGCAGATGACTCGTTACCTTGAGGCGCTAGTAAGGGATTAAAAAGTTGAATATTAACTAATATATAAGTATAAGTATCATTCACCTACCGCCTTTGTGTTCGGTGTGAAGCCCACTTTGTTGAGCACTCTCTTCAGGATTCCACCTTCTGTGGCTGCTGCTGCGCCTGGTTTTGTTTTATTGGTATTGTCCACCACGCCGGTGGATGAGCACAAGCGGCAGGGCTGCTCCAGTATCCCCAGTATCGCTGGACTGTGTTTGTAGGGATGTTGTGTTGCCTTTAATAAAGTTTAATTTAAAAATTTGACACCCGTTTATATAAGAGTTGCAGGCGGTGCATTCGTAGGCCTGTGTTTTAAGTAAATTATGCACATCCGTTGCTTTAAACCTACCCATGTGCTTCTCGCTATGCCGCCGGCCAGTCTTGCAACTGCTCGAGTGCAGTGCATTTTTAAATATTTTTTAAATTTACTAAAACAAAATCGTTTAAAAATTCCAATTGCACGCGACAACAGTCCGAAACAGCTGATCCAGCAGGGCTGCCAACTCGGGTATAACGACAAGTTTACAGTGATTTACTAACATATAAATAACAGTAATGGCTAAAAATCTTTGTAAAGGAAAGTATATGTTTTGATGCTTAGGAAAAGTAAGAACAATTACTTTATTTACTTAGACGCTTTAGACATTTGCAGTTTTAATTCATAAATTCTAGAAAAGCTAGATCGAAAATGGTGTGACCGCATGATTTTATGACCGTGTATAACAGCACGAAACGGTCCTACTATCAACTTCCAATTGGAAATGTAAATAAATAAGTAAATATTAATTTGATAACTAAATAACAGAAAACATGCTGCGTTTGGGGAGTCAAATGTGCCGGCAAGTGGCCTATAACATGCAGACTGTATCCCGATACCCGGTCACTACGAACAACTCGAAATTAATCACCCGGAAGATGACACAACAGCGAGCGCCGGTGAATTGGACCACCAGCATTCCTAATCAGGCAGCCAAGGACAAGGAGAAGATTGCTCCATTGGGATGGTTCCTTCTGGTGGGTCAAAACGCGCGCCCTTACCTGCATAAGCAACTAATCATTGTTGCCACTCACTCCATAGCTTATTCCGGCCACCACATTTGGCTTGGGCTGCTGGCAAGTGAAGCGCAAGATTTGGAAGGAGCAGTTGATCAAGGATCTGAACAAACAGCTGAGCACGGCGCCTGTGGCTCTGCCAGATGAGTAGGTTTGCCAGCACATTGTGCTGTATATACTCCCACTCTAATGTGTGCATCCGGCAGTCTCAGTGACCTAACCCAAATGGAGTACCGGCTGGTCAAGATCCGTGGACGTTTCCTGCATGACAAGGAGATGCGCATGGGCCCAAGATCGCTCATACGTCCCGATGGCGTGGAGACCCAAGGAGGACTCATCTCGCAGCGGGACTCGGGCAATGGCTATCTAATAGTTACCCCCTTTCAGCTGGCAGATAGAGAGTAAGCTTTGGTCTAGAATCATCCTACGAATCATCTTAATATTCATCTGATTCCTTAGCGACATAGTGCTCGTCAATCGGGGATGGGTGTCCCGCAAGCAAGTGGAGCCGGAAACCCGCGCGTTGGGTCAACAGCAGGCGGAAGTGGAGCTCACGGCCGTGGTGCGCAAAGGAGAGGCACGTCCCCAGTTCACACCTGACCACAAGGGCAATGTCTACCTCTATCGCGACCTGGCACGCATGTGCGCCGCCACGGGAGCGGCTCCTGTGTTTCTGGATGCCGTATACGACGCTCAAACGGCTACGCGTGGTCCCATCGGTGGCCAGACACGCGTTACCCTGCGCAACGATCACCTGTCGTACCTGGTGACCTGGTTCAGCCTATCGGCGGCCACCTCCTTTTTGTGGTACCGCCAAATAGTCAAGAGGATACCCTTTTGAAAGGACCACTAGTTAAACGCACTGTTGTTGTTTTTATTATAAAATTTACATGCTCTCGTGTAAATGCTGATTTTTATTGGCCTGCCGCAGGAGGGGATTGTCCTGCAGGGACTTATATTGCAACTACCGATCCTCGAGTGGCGGATCGACAGGGGAATAGGAATATGAATACAAATACGGTTTGAGGGTTTCCCTTTCGGGTGTGCCTAGTTGAATACTTTAACTATTTAAAAACACACTCGTTAGCTTGGGTCGATATGGGGAAATTATAATATTGTCTGTTCAGAGGGGGTATCTAAAAAAAAACGCTACGTTTTATAACTTTGTGGTTAAATATTGCCTTAATCGTGTTCAAATAAGTATTACGCTTTCTTATTATATACAGAAATGTTTTAAAAGCTTACTTTCTTTAGAAACTAATATACAAACTTCAAGAATTCAACTTTACTTTTCACTTAAACATTATAAATTGCGATATACTCTTCAACTTAAGCAGCGCCAAAGTGAACGTCTAATTGTCCAAGATGTGATTAAATATTGCTTTTGGTCTTATCTAGTGGCTATCCTCTCAATCGACCCAATCTAACACACACTCAGATACAGAAAAAAATACGCATTTTTACAATGTAGTCTCGCAAATACTGGAAATTTCGCCAACTTTAAGTGTGAATGCCACCACATCCGCCGTTCGACGCGCCTAAAGCTGCGGCACAATGCCCCACGAGCGTAGGAGTCCAGTGCGCTGGTACTTCTTGCCGATGGTCTGGACGTGGAAGCCGATCTGCTGCAGTCGCTCGTGGTCGAGGATCTTGCGGCCATCGAAGATGTAAGCCGGCTTCATCATGGACTGGTATATTCGCTTAAAGTCCAGATCGACAAACTCATCCCATTCCGTGCAGATGACCAAGGCATGTGTGGCTCGCACCGCGCTGTAGGGATCACTGTGGATCTGCACCGCCTTCTTCACCTTCTCCGGCGATTCCGTGACACTGGGATGCGTGAGATCGTCTATGATCTGCTCCGGTTCCACCTTAGGATCGTAGATATCCAGTGCGGCGCCCTCCTCGAGTAGAGTTTGGCATACGGTTATTGCGGCCGTTTCGCGCGTATCGCCCGTATTCTTCTTGAAGGCAAAGCCCAAGATCGCTATCCTTTTATCAGACACCGTGTTGAACAAACTCTCGATGATCTTCTGCGAGAATCGCCGCTTCTGGTACTCGTTCATGTCGATCACCTGCTGCCAGTAGGCGGCCACCTCGGGCAGATTGAGGTTCTCGCAGATGTAGATCAGGTTGAGGATGTCCTTCTGAAAGCAGCTGCCGCCGAATCCCACGGAGGCTTGCAGGAACTTGGAACCGATGCGAGAGTCCAGACCCACGGCCCGCGCCACCTCGGAGACATCCGCTCCGGTGGCCTCGCACACCGCCGACAGCGAATTAATGCTTGAGATTCGCTGGGCGAGGAATGCGTTTGCCGCCAGCTTGGACAGCTCGCTGCTCCACGTGTTGGTCGTGAGGATGTTCTGCTTGGGTATCCAGTGCTCGTAGATCCACGACAGCTTCTCCACCGCTTGGTGGCCCTCGGGCGTCTCCTCGCCGCCGATCAGCACGCGATCCGCATTCAGCAGGTCATTGATGGCGGTGCCCTCGGCCAGGAACTCGGGATTGGACAGAATGTCGTAGTGGATGCCCGGCTTCTGGTTCGCCCGCAGTATGTGCATGATGCTCTCCGCCGCCCGCACGGGCACCGTGCTCTTCTCCACCACAATCTTGTTGGACTGTGCGATCTCCGCGATCATCCGGGCTGCACTCTCCACGTACTTGAGGTCTGCCGCTCGGCCTGCAGATTGAAATAGTGGATTACTAAGTGATCTTAGGTTTGACTATAAACGGTAGCAATGACTTTTAAGTTTACTTTTGATGTAGCTTAATGTATTTCTCGCCCAGCTAAGATAAAGGTGTGTATGAAGCTTGAAGAGTTAAACATTTTGGTGACTAATAGCTATAAAAGTGCGCCCTAAATTGCTTTTTAAATTAATTGTGTTTTAGTGCTGTGTGATTATCAAACGATTTCTGATTAAACACACTTCACAAAGTTTTGTTCTTTAAATTAAAAAAAACTTCTTGCTGTGTTTATTTTTAGAACGCATATCTTCAAGTATTGCCTCATTCTGTAATTATTTCTGATGTCTGCTTCTTAGCTTTGCTACTTTGTTGATAATTAAATAACAAATTGATGATTTAATAGGCAGTTGATTTGAAGCTATGACATGATACTAGCTATATTTTCTTAGCTTTTGAAGCTAGATGAACGATAGTTTTATTAAATGATGATGTTGTATTTCATAGCAGATGATAATTGCTCTATCTATTGATCCTGTTAATATTATATATATTATAGGTACTTACCCTTGCCATTGCCGCAGGTTTTTGTGGGCGTGTTCACCGAGATGAAGATGAGGTCCGCCTCCTTGATGGCCGTCTCGATGTCCGTGGAGAAGAACAGGTTCACATTGCGACACTTCTTCACCACCTCATCCAAGCCGGGCTGCACAACAAACCAAAGTGCTTCGTTAAAATATTTTAGAAATTATTCAGCAACAAGTTGTTGGCCTAGTTTCCAGCTTTGGCTTTCTCAAAATGCCAATCACGACCCACTCCCAAAGCTGAGCACTTGGTTGCCCGATAAGATTATAACCCTTCTATATAAATATGTGTGTATATACTTTGTATCCGATTTTCCACGAAAGCTATCTCTCAATTAACGTGTTTACGTGCTGCAATAGCACCTGGAGTGGTCCACTTGGCGGCGTTTAGTGATTAATTTATAAATTATTGGATAGGGTCTTCCCATGACTACGCTTATGCAATATTCACACGAATTCTTGATTCATCAACCATTCATTCAGCCAGACATGTTTCCGTGTCAGAAACGCTTTGAATGTCCATTGAACTCGTTTTGTGCGCCCAGCCAAATTTGCATACGTATTTTTATGGATTTCTCGTGGGGGCAGGTGTTAAATACTGTCTTTCTTTCTTTTTTGCATTTCGTTTGAGAGATACGCCTTTGATATAAACAACAAGTGCAGATCTATCTGGTAACTTGATAATTGGACAGATACATTAAACAACCAGTCAGATACATATGTTAGTCAGGAACAATTGCAAGAAATATACGAGCGATAAGTTTTATGGAACATTAATGAGTACAGTGAGTAGCAGAACGTGGCGGGAAGAATGATAGTGCCAAATGGAAGTACGCCAATTGCCAATTGCCAATTGTGCAAATTCCAAACAAGAGGATGTTGTTGACAAGATCGCCCTGACATTTCCAGCAAATTGCATTGGAGTACTCAAGTGATGGCCATGATTGTTTGCTGGTGGTATTGCAATCTTGGTAAGTGAATACCAATAATGGGAAACTGACTAGACAGCCTCTAATGGCTCTAATGGGTACAAGTACACCCAGTGGCGACTTTTTGCCCATCTTCTTTGCGTGCGTATCATTAGTATCCATTACAATCGAACTCCATTGAGCGGAGCTTATCTCAAAAGGTATACTTTCCAATTTGAGGGTCTAAGTAAAAACATTTACGGTCTAGACTGCAGATAACCGTGTATTTTCTTGATTGATTTTGTAACTATTTTTAGGGATACAATAAGAAGACGATAAGCTTAAGCTAAACATTTGATTTGTTGTTTTAAGGAAACTGATATGGGAAACTACTGCTACAGGGTACAAATCTGAAAACATGATATACTAGGAATCCAGTACACGCGAAACTCAGGCACAGAGTAATGGGTGTTTGGGTGATTGTACAATATATACTTCTATTCGCGTTGTTTCCCCCAGAGATACTGGGTGTTTGACGGGAACGTGGGTAATTGGTAATTCCAACTAATGTGCGCTCGCTAAACCAAAAAATAAAAAAAAGAACGCCATGCCCAGCGAGCTTATCTACACCCGAGACTTTGTTTTGGCGCAGAGCCGATAAGAACAGTGGGTAGCTCTAAATATATATGTACATATGGTGTATAGAGTGGGGAATGAGGGCGGACGGAAGTCAGGACGGAAATGCGCCAGTACTGGCGGGGGGTGGTGGGTGAAGTAAGAGGAGAATCTGCCTTTGCGGGCAATCCGCTTGCACCTTATGGCTTCTCACCTAATGGCTTCTCACCTAATGGCGCACTTGTAATATCTGGAATTTGGGCCTGGTGGAACGACAGCGATGGTCACGCAGTCTGGAAAGTAAAATCGATTCCCACGCTGGTTTTCCGTTCCGAATCATATTTCAGCAATCATACGGCTCTACGCGCTTTTAATGGTTTATTTTGAGTGACTAATGGCCGCAACACGCCGACTGACCACTGACCTTGTTGTGGGCCAAGTGCGTCAAGCACCTGAAGTCTAGTAGAATGCCAAACACGCACCGTTGTTCAGGTGAAGACGAACTACACTGCGCGAAACTGAGCTTCGTAATGCAATCAATCTATCAAAGTATAACTAGTAAAACCTTAATCATGGCAAAATTACACATAGTAAGCAAGTTCCATTTTTATAACTAAAGGACTAATGTATCTAGAAGCCATGTATCTATCTATCCATCGGATTGAATTATTCAAGAAATCCCTGAATAGCTCTGGAATTTTCTATGTGCAGGGGAACTGGTTTACTTTTGCGGAGTGAGAAGTGTGGAGGGAGGGGGTATTCACCGACTTGGACACGAGCGGTCATCGACGTTTTGGATTCTGCTCGATGGATCGGAAATTGATTGATGTAGTGATGTATTGTTTGTTTAGGATTAGTGGAAACCCCGAAAAGATGAAAAACACACAAATTGCAAGGCTAAGGCGTGAGCACACACACCAGTGCAGCTAACGTTCCCTCTCTCTCCCTATGGCAGGCAAACACACACACACACAACAGTAGCACTTCCTATGTACATACAAGCGAAAAAGAAAAACGTACGTACGTACCTCGTAAATGGGCAATTTATCCGAATTCCACTGGGCAATCCGCTCGGAGCTCTTGTCCACCAGGGTTATCACGATATCGGGGCATTTGAGCGCCATAACCGCGCAGGTCGGACCACCGACATAACCAGCGCCAATGCAGCAGACCTTCATTTCGTTGCACACCGCTTTTCGTCGCTCGATTTGTTTTGCTTCGCCGTTCGCCGTTCCTTCCGTTTGCTTCCTTCTTCCTCTTTCCTTTTGCAAATTTCCCACTACTTATTCTTGTTGTTGTTGTTTTCTTTAGCTTTTGCTTCTCAAGCGAGTGTCGCGTGCTGTTCAATCGGGAGGTCGGAGGAATCTGACTTCACGCGGCGGCGGAACGACAATAACTACTACCAATACCGCTTAAAATCCACACGAAGTTTGGATGTTTGCAAACAAGAGCAACAACAACGCTGGCCAATAGTAATGCAGTGTGACCGCAGAGCAAGCGGCCCATTACGCCACTCGCCAGCGCGGTCACTCTGGGAACTTAAGAACTTTTAAACATTCGTTTTTTAATAATTAAATATTATTAATTAATTATTTATTCTTATAACACTTTGTCATAAAAAATAATTCACTTTGATATTTAAATATTTAGCTAGCTCATTTAAATGATTACAAATTGTTTCGACTAAATTTTATTTGAATACATTTTTTACCAGGATTTTTTTATTTTTATTGAATTTGAAAATGTTTTTATCAGCAAAGATCTGAAGTTAATTAACTTAATTTTAAGAGGTTTGCGTTCAAAAATTATTCATAGTCATAAAAATATGTTTTACCATAATGATTCAAATGATGATTAAACCAAGTTCCTTTATCCTAGAAAGTAAATCTTTTATAAATGTAATATAATCTAATATAATCTCAGCTGGCAGAAAGACAACTGCCTTTATTTCACGACAAGAAGAGAAACTCAAAGGGAACAAGCTCAGCACTTCCGGACATCCGGAACGATTCCGCACTCAGCATACGGATCGGGCACCTTGGCCTCCTTCTTGGCGCACGGCGGGCACTCCACGCAGCAGAGATCGTCCTTGGGAGTGGCCTTCAGCAGACCATCGATGTTCTCGCCCCTGGGCGTCTTCAGGTTTGTCCCCGAGTTCACCCGCGATGGCACCTCGTTCATCTTGGTCTTGGACGAGGTCTTGGGCAGCGAGTACTTGGTGGCATCCGGCGGATTGGGTCGGCCCCAGAAGTCACGCGGCACATCCCAGATGATCAGCGAACCGTCCGTGCTGCCGGTGACAAACATGGTCATGCAGGGACTGTAGGCACAACTGATCACGGAGGAGGCGTGCTCCGAGCCTATGCCCACCACAGCACCACTGTTGTAGTCCCAGAGCTTGACCTGCAGATCGCTGCCCACGGTGATGAAGTAGTCACCGGTTTCGTTGATGGCCAGGCAGTTAACCGATGACTTTTTGGAGGCGGTTAGTTCCCTGATCAAGGCGCCATTGTACACCATCCAGTAGATGATTCTGCCGTCCGAGCCGCAGGTGATCACTTGCACGCCAGTTGGGAAGTAGGACGCGGACATGAACTGCGTGTTGGCGGTCACCACTTGCTTGCGGGTCATGCGTCTTGAGGGGATTAGTTACTGTATAAGTAATACTTCATGGTACATATTGCTATTTCGAACTCACTTAATATCCCAAATCACACAGGAGCCATCGGTGCAGGCCGAGATCACTTCAGTGTCCAGATAATTGATGTCCAGCGAGGTTATGGGTCCCGAGTGATCTTTCAGCACACCCACGAGATCCTGGCGATACGGATCGATCTTCCACACCCTAACCTGTCCCTCGATGCCGCCAGTGACGATCAGACGACCCGAGGAGGCGACGGCCAAGGCACTGCATCCTGTGTTAAACGAGATGTTTTCAATAAGAAGGTTGCAATTGGTAATCCAATAGTTCACCCTTGTTGTGTGCGTTGGGTATGGCGTAGATGAGTCTTCCGGTGATTGGGGTAAAGGCACGAATGATGCCATCGTTCCAAACAGAGACTATGCTGGTGCCATCGTGGGTAAAGCGCACACAGGCGCAGTTAAAGTTGTATACCATGATGCGAAGCAGCTCCTGCTTGCGTCCAGATGACCAGATGCGGATGCACTCCTTGCCCGACGTGGCAAAGACGCCAGAGTAGTTCCTTAAATTCGATACATTTTTAGATATTTAGGATTGTAGAGGCGCAAGTTCGATCTACTCACTTGGGAAACGTGATGCAGTAGACCGACTTGGTGTGGCATGTTCGCAGCAGCTTAAGCACCCAAGTCTTAATATTCAGCCCATAGATCTCGTTGGTGTCCGTGCAGATGTAGAACATTTCAGTTTTCGAGCGCACAAACGACGAGATCCTGCCTGAAACGTGGGTCTTCTTCAGGGTGCGCAAATATGGCCATGTGGGACCCGGATAATCGCGGAAGTTTATCAGCGGCACATCGGTTCGCTCCTCCACCAGCTCGATATCGCCATTTCCCGCTCCAATTAGCAAACGTCCGCCTTCCAGGACATACAAAGCACGCACACCATTCACATAGCGATTGCAGTCTCTGCCCGTTGGCTTTCTGGGATTGTGGGTGCCGAAGGCACCCAGGATGCAGCTGGTGGATCCCTTCTTGCTCACATGTTCGCTATCGCAGCAGTTGAGCACGATCTTCACAATATCACCAGTTCCGGTGCCCAAGTAGGCGAACTCATCAGTCTTGTTGATGCGGGCGCAGTAGAACACGCGCGTCTTGCTGGCCATCAGAACATCCTGCACGTAGAGTTTCTTCTGCTCACGCAAGATGCTCCACAGGCGCAGATGGCGATCGCCGGCGGTCACAAAGAAGTACGGATTGTTGTGCAACGGCCGGACAGTCAAGGCGTTTCCAGATATAGCGCGCGACGCGGGTGTTTGGCAGATGGGAGAGCTATAATGGCGAACATAACCATTGAGGTTCATGCGCAAGTTCTGCTATGGATACTTACAATGCCTCCATGTCGAAGACGATTACGGAGCCATCATCCACGCCTCCAATGGAGACCACACATCTATCCTGGGCAGTAAAGCAGATGGCCTGCACCGAGACCTTGTGCAGATCGTGGCGAGCGATCTCTTTGCGCTGTTCGTAATCCCAGATGATGACGTAGCCCCGGAATCCCATGTGATTGATCTGACCGGAGGCCATGTACTTGCCACTCTTGCTGAGATCCAGGCATGATATGGTGTTTGTGTGTCCGGCCACAAACTCCTGCGTATTCTTTTTGTAGTCGGCGATGCCTATTTTGTTGCCCAGCGCAAAGATAATGGATCCTGTGACCGGATGTTGGCGCACTCCATTCTCCACTTTGCCATTGATGCCGAAGATTGCGCGCGGTAGCAGTTGCCTGCAGCCATCGTGGGACTCTCCCATTTTCACTGGATTATAGCAAAATATACGATTTGAAATGTAGCATAAAAGGGAGATTGTGTCTGTTCTGAGCTTGAAGGTTTTTAACCGGCTTGTTTTTTGTTTGAAAACAAGGCAGGTGGCATTTTAAACAGCGACCGTTGCTGGGTTGCCGCTGTTGCCAAAGTAACTAATTTAACGTTTTGGTAAGATGATCTAACTAAGTGTTTTATATTTGCTGAATTTTACAATAATTTTAATGTTATTTTTAAAACTAAATTAACGACAACAAAGGTTTAAAGTGGAATAGGGAAAAGACTTAAGGGTTTATAAATGTAGTTTTGTAGTTAGATAATGGAAATGTAGATTATAAATTAAAATTTTGAATTTTTTCCTTCTTTAGGTGGAAGGGCACTTGAGTGCAATACTGTTTCAGTTTGCTGATATTGAGGGAGGAGCAGCTTCGCTGAACACGATCTTGCATTTCGATCTCCTTCTGGATAAGATCCTCCATAGCGGCGTACTTCTCCTCCTCGATTTTCAAATGTGCCAGCATAGCCATGTTCTGGAATGAAAGTGCGTTATAAGGATTATTGCTTTCTTGATCTGGCATTATTAAAGCCTAACATAAATCATCCTTTCCCCACTATTACAAGCTAATGATAAGGATAAAGGTAGATTCAATTAGTTCTACAATTTACCTCTCTGTATTTGGCCTTCAGCTCCTCCAACTTAGCTGTCTTCTGCTCCTCCTCCTCGCTGGTGTACTGATTTTCGAAGAACATGTGCTCCGGATGCAGCACATGCGGTGGAACGTGGAACACCCTGCTGTCCAGCTCTCTCAGAGCTTTTAGGCCCTTGCAGGCGGCGGCCTGGAACCGACGCTCTACGGTTTCCTTTTGGGCTTCTAATAACTCCGCCGTTGCGGGCGTCTTGATCTTATCGATGATCTGGCCAATGCCTTTCTTTATTATGTCCTGCACAATATGTTCACCTATGGAATGGAAATGATGGAAAAAGGACGCTGATATAGGGAACTAGGGATGTAGCACTTACGCTCTGCGGAAAGCTGTGCTGCTGTGAAATTGAAGAACTTCTGATCGTAGGTGCTGCTATTGAAGTCCATTTTTACAGAATGCAACAATATATTCTAATAAATATTAAAATGAAATTGAACAAAAACGTAAACAATTGAAAAAGTCGCGCAATCAGTGTTACCGTTTTAAGAAAGCAAACAGATGCTACCACATCAACAGTGCTGCCATACTAAGCTACAAATCTAGCTAGAAAATGTAGCTAATTGATAATAAATTACAATGCGGATGGAAGTTATATAAAAAAAAAAAATGCATAGTTTTTAAAATTATTGACATTTATTGAACATCCACATTAACGACACTGTTAAACTCCGTAATAATATCTACCTAACAAATTGAATCAATTACAAAAGCTTATGGTGTTTATTACAATTACAATCATTAAAGGATAAAGGGATCTTCCATTACTTAAGTTGATTGATAATTGCAATAAATAGGGAGATGGAATTTATGAAATAACACATAAATGTACATAAATACTTGCTTTATTGCTTATTTATTTAATTTATTTACTTATTTATTTCTCATACACACATTAATGACGCTGTTAAGCGCAGCAATAATATCTAGCTAATAAATAAATTAAAAAAGCTGATTGAAAAAAGGTATTTTTAAAGTTACCAGAACGCAAACAAAATATGTATATGAATCTCTTTTTCTGCTTAAAATAACAATAATTCAATGAGAATGCAAATCAAGAAGCACAATGAATGCCCCTAATGTTTTTGTTTTGCTTTGCCGGCTTTGCGAATATAATACAACGAGAACTGAATAATCAGGAGAGTGTGACACACATAACGGTGCCTATATAAATAGCTCACACCACTCTTCTGCAGTCGCTATTTACAGTTAAGCACTGTGCGAGGTTCCAACTAATTAAATACTTCAACAACTGCAAATTCAACTTGACCCGAGCAAACAAAGGAGGCAAATATGCGATTCATGGGGGGCGTTTTGGGGCCCTTGGGAGTGGGTCTTCTGCTCCTGGGACTGTTTGCGCCCATTTCTGGAATTGGATTTCGTCGCGGAAAGCTGGGCAATGGATTCCTTGGGGAGCCTAGCAAGATTCCAACCCTGCAAAGGAGCCAGCAATCAGAGGATCTGTGGTTTGAGCAGCGATTGGATCACTTCAAGTCCAGCGATAAGCGCACCTGGCAGCAGCGATACTTTGTGAATGCCGATTTCTACCGGAATGACAGCTCCGCACCCGTTTTCCTGATGATTGGTGGCGAGGGTGAGGCGTCGGCCAAGTGGATGCGGGAAGGTGCTTGGGTGCACTATGCAGAGCACTTTGGAGCGCTTTGTCTGCAGCTGGAGCACCGTTTCTACGGCAAGAGTCATCCGACCGCGGATCTGTCCACCGATAATCTTCGCTATCTCAGTTCGGAGCAGGCTCTTGAGGATTTGGCCAGCTTTGTGTCCGCCATGAAGGTTAAGTTCAACCTGGCCGATGGTCAGAAATGGATCGCCTTCGGTGGTTCCTATCCTGGTTCGCTGGCTGCCTGGGCCCGCGAGAAGTTTCCCCAGCTCATCCACGGATCAATCAGCTCCAGTGGTCCCCTACTGGCGGAGGTTGACTTCAAGGAGTACTTCGAGGTGGTCAAAGCCTCTCTAGCTGCCTATAAGCCCGAATGCGTGGAGGCCGTGACCCGCAGCTTTGCTCAAGTGGAGATTCTACTCAAGCACATGATTGGGCAACGCAGTCTGGACGAGAAGTTCAAGTAAGTGGATGAGCTTATAATCATTCTGTACATGTGTTAATTTCGTATGCTACTTAATTTGCAGAACCTGCACTCCCATCAAGGATTCCATTGAAAACGACCTGGACATGGCCAACTTCTTTGAGAATCTGGCCGGCAACTTTGCTGGAGTGGTGCAATACAACAAGGACAACAGTCCCCATGCCACCATTACCATTGACGACGTGTGTTCTAGCCCCACTTTGTTCTTCCAAGCACATATTTACAATATTTAAACTCCGTAGATCTGCGATGTTATGCTGAATACTACCGCGGGACCACCTGTCACCCGTTTGGGCCTGGTGAACGACATGCTATTGAAGGAATCGAACACCACCTGCCTGGACTACAAGTACGAGAAGATGGTGGCGGACATGAAGAACGTGTCCTGGGACTCGGAGACGGCCAAGGGAATGCGGCAGTGGACGTATCAGACCTGCCACGAATTCGGCTTCTACCAGACCTCGGAAAACCCGGCAGACACTTTTGGTGATCGTTTCGGGGTGGACTTCTTCATTCGCCAGTGCATGGATGTGTTCTCAAAGAATATGGACGCCAAGTTCCTGCAGCTGGTGGTGTCCGGCACCAATGATTATTATGGCGCGCTAAAGCCAAACACCACAAATGTGCTGTACGTGCACGGTTCCATTGATCCCTGGCATGCTTTGGGCTTGGTCAAGTCATCTAGCCCTGCACTTCCTACAATTTACATAGAAGGTAGGCGCTTATAAATATTTTCCCCTTATTTGTTGGGTAATGTGAATATTTTTTGCCTTTCAGGAACTGCTCACTGCGCCAATATGTATGAGCCGGTGAAAACCGATCCGCCCCAACTGGTGGCCGCTCGCAACAAGATACTCAAATTCCTGGCCACGCTACTGGATGGCTACACCTCAGCACTAATGTGATTTCGAAATGGAAGGGGAAAGTGGCCATGTCAAATGTAATTTTGGACTCGTCAGCGATTTGTTTTATTATTTGCTAACGCATGAGTTTTATAATATATTTTCTGCTCCGCTGGGAGTTAATCCTTCTTGGCCTGTTCCATTTTCTCGTGGAATCGCTTCCAGTAGTGCTGCACCGTGGCGTTTCGAACGATATTGTGCTCGACAAAGTTCAGCAGCCAGGTGCAGGTCAGGTAGGTCAGGTCATAAAAGAAGGCCACCACGCGGAAAAAATACTTCTCGGTCTGCTCCTTGCTGGGCAAGTTGGCCATGACATCCTGCAACTGCTTGGCGGCCGCCTCCTTGGCTTCGGATGCCTTCTTCTGCGCCTCGCTCTTCTTATCCTCATTCGAGGTGCCCTTGCTGCGTACGATGGCGCTGGAGTCCAGTGGCTCGGCTCTGCCCAGTTTTCCGCCTGAAGTGACTATGGAAATCGGTGGCGTCTGCACCTCACCAATTGGCACCTCCTTACGCGTGGTGTTCCCTGCGTTACCTCCCAAAGTGCTGCTGGTGGTTGGAAACCCCGGCGCCACAAAGCCGGGCGGCACCTTCTTGGGCTTATCATCGCTGCCACCTTCAGCGGAGAAGCTGCGATCGGGATTCAGGGACACGACACGTGGACGCACAGTGTGGGCATTAAGACGATTCAATGTGGGGTAATCTTTGCGGCAGGGAAAGGCGTTAGTCTAGTCTAGTTGCTAATGAAAAAAAAACGTGCTCTTCACTTACTCCACGTAGTGACCAGTGGTCCCGCCACCGACTTGCTCCATTTGGTCATTAACATTGCGCGAATCATTTTCCAAGGTTTTGCGGCTATTGCAGATTTAAAATTCTTCACAGACGCAAGTGACAATTTCAACAAACGAATTAATCCAAAATGCCTGACAAAAGGCAGAAAGGCCAACTTGATTATTTTTAGCCAGAGTTGCAACACTTTCTGAAGAAAATCCCTTCTGGGGAAAGAACACTAAATTCTAATAAGCCCTAACCCTAAAAAAGTAATATTTTTAGGATTTATACATGTAAGTAGGGAAAAGCTATAGATTAACAGCTCTAAATTTGTAGATACCCTTAACTTATTAGGGATTGCTCAATATAATTTGTATGATCCTTTTATTTATTTTACTGAGTGGTCAGCTCTGAAAGCACACAGAATGATGGGCACCACTGGCAGCATTGAAGTACGTGTGGTTATTTTGTATAAATGGTCTTTTATTTAGGCTATTACTAAACATATTAGTAAGTTTACTAGTTACATGTTAGGGCTTACAACTCCAGGCCTTAGGTTCACCTTAACTAACGCTGTCAAGCTCTTGGCAAAAAATAAACGTCCGGAAAATGGCTGAGCCCAAGAAGACACCTCTACGAAGATCCGGATGTTCTCCTTGGTCGCTGCCATTAGCACGCGAAACTTAACTAAATTCCAAGGAGAGCCGATTGGGTTGAGGGTTTAGGATGTACAAAACCCATCGGCTGTCCTTTGTCGAACTTTACATTTGTGTTAGGCTAATGTTTAAATTAGTTAACTTATAGGTGCAATTTCATGGACACGGTTAACTAAATTGCAGTTGGTTAATTTGTTCCGCGACTACTGGCAACCAAATCGGTTATTAAAATTACGTGTGTCAAGCATGTAACGCATTTAAAACATATATGGAGCATACGATTACGTATATGCAGAGCGTAAATGTATCGAGTTCTTAGCATTTAATGGAAATGTTTATGCGCGTTTTCCTTTAATACTACGCCAGCTAAATAATGATGATCTTTATGATCCGCAGCCCTCTTAGAATAAGCCAATTTGTTTCAGATTGTTCTTGATGATCACATCGGTGACAGCATCGAAGACGAACTTAACGTTGTTCGTATCCGTGGCGCAGGTGAGATGCGTGTAGATCTCCTTTTGGTCTTTTCGCTTGTTGAGATTTTCAAACTTCATGCGAATGTAGTTGGCCGCCTCCTCGAAGGTGTTGGTTCCTAAAAAAAGATATGGTGTAAGTTCAAAATGTAATGGTTTCTTACATTCGTATGTTACCTGTGTACTCTGGGAAGCATATCGTCAGCGGAGATCTCTTGATCTTCTCCTCAAACAGATCCTTCTTGTTGAGGAACAGTATTATGGAGGTTTCCACAAACCACTTGGAGTTGCAGATGGAGTCAAACAGCTTCAGGGATTCAATCATGCGATTCATCTCTTCGTCCTCGGCCAAAACCAAATCGTAACCTAACAAAATAAATTGCATTCGAGTTATGAATTGTCATATTTTGCTAAGAATATTAAGCATACCTGATAACGCAACGCAGAAGATTATGGCCGTAACGCCCTCGAAGCAATGAATCCACTTTTTGCGCTCCGATCGCTGGCCGCCCACGTCAAAAAGTCTGATGCGAAAACATAACCATTAGAATCGAATGAAAATGAACCGGAAGTGGCCAATTAATGGCTAACTCACTTGAAGTGCAGCTGCTTGCAGGAGAAGTGTGTCTCGATGATGCCAGTGGTCTTCACCCGCGTGCGGAGCACATCCTGCTGGGTGGGTATGTAGTTCGGTTGCGCGATGCGGTCCAGCGAGTTCAGATAGTAACCCGCCGAGTCATTCAGCTGATATTCGCGGGATCGGGCGAAGCTCTGCTGTACACCTCCGTCTGCCCAGAGTTTCTTCATCAGGAGAACGATCTCGGGCAGCAGGATGCCCTCGTCGGCGGCCGAGGCGTGTGTGAAGAACTGGCGGGCAATGTCCGTCCGGCCCGGATCGGCAAACTCGATCTTCAGGCGCCCCATTGCCCGGATGATCACCATCAGACTCTGCACCGTGTTGCTGAAGACCACGCGACGGTACTCCTCGCATTCCTCCTGCGAGTAGCCCGTGTCATGGATGATCTTCATCTGTTTCACAATCGTTGACTTGCCCGACTCGCCGGCTCCTGCGAAATGAATTAAACAGTACTTATTAGTTAAGGGTACTATGTAGGATTAAAAGGAATCTTTAATATAAGCGTATTCAATTTCTTTCCAAGAATATTTGTAATTATTATGAAGTTCAGGGTGTAAAACTGAATGAATCGCTGAGTATTTACGCCACTCGGACTCGGAAAGGGGTTTTTAAATATCAATGGGGAACGGAAGAGGAATTTATGAATGGAATGATCGAGAAAAGTTGCTCAATTGCGGGCTCAAAAGGTCAAAGAAGCGGCTGGTTTACGCTTAATTGCGCTGGTCAAGTTGAGAAATGAATGAACGTCGTGCATTGCAGCATGTCGGGTTTCGATACAAATAAAATGAATACCAAATAGGGATCAATAATATTTGATATTTATTAAGGTAAATATATTTCCCATTAATACATGTACTTCGCATGCCTAATCTTCTGTAATTCACATATTTGCTTTCAAACTGCCGTGACAGCTCAGTTTCCATTCCCTTACATTTGAATGCATGGCCAAGCCCTGGAGTTCGTTGAACCACCCATCAGTTCTCAAAAGTTATCAAAGGCGGTGGAAATGGCGGAGAAAATGAACTGGGCATAATTTTATTCGCCGAGTGCCTTCAATTGTAAAACGAGACCTGACCCGCGAGCGTTAATAAACAAACACGGCTTCGTCTGGACAGTTTATTATGTATGTTTATTATCTGCTGCGTCGAATGATAAAAAAAATATATGAAATATAATCGCATTACGTGCTTGCCAGTTTCCCTTTTCGTTGAAAACTACAGAAGCTGAAATAGCAGAGAAAATGGGCAAATACAAAAGTTGGCAACTCCGCCGCTCCAAGTTATATGTCTATTTCGGTTATCTATAGCTTTGGCCATATCTATAGCTATATACGTATACATATAGATATATACGAGATGTTGGGGCATTGCAACAATGGCACATTAAGCTGAGTTTTTGCTGCAGTTGGCAGTTGGGTCCATTCCCAGCCACCGGATGATTAGGTAATTGCCAAAGCCAAGCCTGCGACTATACTTTCACTTTTCTCCCCTTTCAGGGCCTCGGTACTTGCACTGAAAGCATAATTGTTTTTACTACTCGTACATTTATCAATCATCCATGGCAGGGAACTTCCCCTGCGGCTCATGATGCTCATTTTACGTTTGTGTAGAAAGGTGATAGAGTAAATGAAACATTTAGGAATATTTCGGCTTCAAGAATAGCTAAGAAAAAACATTGAAAAGCTCATAGTAATGCTGATCAGCAAATACAGGCTCTAGTTATAAGTGTCACACAGGGTTAGAATAAGGTCCACCTTAATGGTAATGTGCGTGCAACTATTACTTATACTGCTAATACATAAAGTACGTTAATAGTTTTTTATTTATTTTTGTGTTATTTTTAAGAATTTCATTCCAACCAATGCCGCACAATGCGTGCTAATTTTGGCATAAACAATGCCGGAGCGAAAGAGACGGATGCAGAGTGCAGAGAGATAATGGCCAAACAACGGTCGCCACATAATGATGAAATTGACAGATTTGAATACGAATATGGACATTAGGCGATGTTCAAACTTGCCACCGTGTGGAAAAAAGCAGCGAACAAAGCAATCCACAAATGAGCGGCGGAAAAAGGTCAATTTAATAATAATAATACTAACAAAATGCGAAAGAGTGTGTGCGTGTGTGCTGGTGTGTTTGTGTGGCTGGGCCTTCATTTATCAATGCACCGTTAGCTGTGCCATAACAAGCCGAGCCACAGCGCGTGCGAGCGAGAGGCCAGGCATAGGGCTAGAGCGAGAAGGGGTCAGAACAACGGCGGTACGCACAAAGCCGCGTTTACAAGCTCATTATCATCATCGCGATCGCCACGACCAAACGGTATTATAATTAACATCATTAAGCAGTGAACATCGGCGAAAAGAGAATCGGCGGAGAATGTTGGGGATCTCTCGCTTCTATTGATATGTTTAATATATTTTCATTTTGTTGTAGAAGTTGCAAGCTAAAAATAACACAACTGCTTAATTTGTATTAGAAAATAATTTTTTAAATTTGCCAGAAAAAAGAATTGTAAGTATAAAAAAGTGCCTTCAAGTTGTGATATTTTGAATTCAGTGTGGCCAACGCTCAAGTGTATTCAAATGTCTTTGGAGTGGCATTCTCTTTGCATATTTTTAGACTTACATATGTATCTTGTAGAACCTAAAGTTTGATTTTATTAACTATAGAACTGAATGATCGTTTTATTGCCACTTATCATTTCAACTTCATATGGGCCAGTAAATCTAAAAGCAAGGGAAACTCATGCACTTTTCACTTTATTGCTTACTAACTTTCCCAGCTGTGTGCAACGTAGTGCAACATCCAATTGGCTACACGATAGAATATTCATTGGCAGTGGTGACTAAGGCCCCTCCACGCGATGAGTTCAAGAGGTGGGTAAGGAGGAACAATAGCTATAGACAGCGAGAGGAGAATCGTAAGAAAGTGTTTGCGCCATGAGTAATCAAGTTAAATGGCGCCTGGTCGCGGTTATCGAAGTGGGAAATGTGTTAATCAGCGGGGAGCGTGAAATTGACCGGACCCACCGAAAAAGTAAACAATTAAATCCCATAAAATGCTGCCCCACCAGAAACGGAAGCCCCCACCCAGTGACTTTCATACAGATCACTCGATTATCATGGAATTTCTTATATAAATTATTGAACCATATAGTATTGCATATATATGGAGCACAGGGCTGTTCGAAATTGATGTATAAGGTCGCCCGCTTGGCGATAATTTTGATAAGGCCAATGATACTTTCAGCGTGCCCGAGTGTGTTGGTAAGTGAGTTCTTAAATAATTGTAGATTAAGTTGCTGTGTGTTGACAGTCGTCTGGGTTTCGATTTTGATATTGGTGCGCCAGCAGCATGACACTATTTTGTTTATACATTATTTTCTTCGCTTTTTTTTTTTACAGATATCCAAGCTGCTTACTCATGCCCCCAAATGGAATTCCGTGCCTCTTGCTGTTCTCTCGGTGCAAATATCATGATAATAATGCAATAATTCACAATCTTTGCCCTTAAATGGGAAGTATGTTTGCGCTTGTGAACGGGTGAAAAGCGAAGAAATTCAACTGAAAGTTTCAGCTTTTCAATTGAAAGGCGTGCGGCAAAGGAAAAAAGGGGCGAGGCAGCAGCAGCATAGTGTAATATAAATTGAGTGCCAGCTGAGCAGCTTTATTAAATCTACACAATAAGCGCAGCGTTGGGGGCTGGCAATTCCGATTCCAATTTGAGCAAGTAGTCGCTGTACACGCGGAGAAATAACACGAAAGTTCAACGGAAAAAAGGAATATTTTAGCAAATCTCTTGGCTGCATTGTGAGAAAATATACCTGTTCTTAGGTATAAAGACACTAATACCTTTTATGATGTCAGGCACAAAAATTAAAAACTACACAATTTTTTTTATTAAGAGTGTTTATGAACAAAACAAACAAAAATGTTGTGAACATTTTGTATCAACACTTTGGCTCCGTACACCGGTGTTTCTCTCAGTGTAGCAGTGCCAGCTGCATTTGGTGGCGGGGCCATTTATTTGCGCTAATATCGTTCACCCCACTTGAAATGTCAGCGAGCAAACAACAAAACAACAAAGCAGCAACAACAACAGCCAATTACTCAGCTTGAAGACTCGGAGAGAGGAGTGCAGAAGAGAAGAGAGTGCTCAGCTCAGAGATCAGAGATCGGTTTTCATCATGATCCAGAAATTACGGAACTCACGCCCCACAAGGTGCAAACAATTAAATCAAGTGCAGTGGCAGCGGGAAAGTTGGGCTAAATTCTAAGATGCAACTGCTGCAAGCTGTTTTCTTTTCTATGTAAACCTGGTCCATTTACACTGGTCAACAAAACAGCTGAAATACTGAAAGATTATAGGGGAGATTTCAGTGCTCAATGCGGGGATGAAAACTGTAGAACTTTCCGGCACCTTTCTGCTGGCATTTTCCAAACCGGTTTCCAGGGTTTTCTATCAGACAAACAGTTTTCCTTATTATCTTTCAGCTTGCAAGTACAGTGGTTACTGGCAAACAACACTGTGCAAGGTGCAGTGTGTTTATATGATAGATATATTTCACAGTGCAAATGAAAACTACAGCAGGTAAAGGCTCCTAAAAAATCTTTGATTTCAGTCCTTATTTTCTCATGTGCATCACTTTTCTGTAACATTTAGTATATGATATAATATAATTTAAATTTCATTAAATTGAATTGTGATAGCCAATCTTTGCTGTACTTTTCAACCAGCCACTTGTTGCCTTAGGCATCTTGGGCCGCTTCATTGGTAAGTCAGCCACAAATCAGGTGGAGGAAAAGCACAACTGCATTGTTTTTCGCAAGTGAATGGCAATGAAATGAAAAGTACACACGCAGACGGTGAAATATTATCGCTCCCATATGCCGTGCATTTAAATCGGCCGGTGGAAATTTAATTGCAGAAGGTTGCAACGCGGCGCCGCATTCAGTTTCACTGCATATGCCGCAGAGGTCGGGTCACCATAAACCGTACACATATATATGTATATATACCATATAAGTATGTTTGAGCACATGTATAAGCGATGCGATGGCGCCTCGTCGTTTGAATGGTTTTTCCTGCAAAGTAAAAACCGCTGCACTATCGGCACCACCAACTGCATATCAACAAACATGTTTCCATTGCGGCGATCCGATTCAATCCACTTGTTGGATCGATCCAAAAGATCTGAAAAGATCGTGTACCGAGTACGGAGAATTGAGAATAGAGAATCCACAGCCAAACCAACATTTGGTTTCAATTTACGTTCAACTCCCTTATCGCCAACGAATTATTGGACACAGACATTGCATAATGTACGATCTACATACGAACAGATGGATTGGTTTAGTCTCATAAACATTGTTTTTTTCCAGATAAACAGAGCTGTTTGAAGTCAAATTACTTCCATAAATCTTTGTAGTCACAATACTGAATAGTTTTGGATTGACGTTTACGTTTCGACTTTCAGTAAACTCTTAACTAGTATGTGTTGCAATGTATAAAATAATAATAAGTTTAGTAATTAGTAGTTTTTTAAATATTTCTTTAATTTAAGCAACTAGTTAGTTTTCTAGTAACTTTGTTATATGAAGCTCAAATAAACAAAATCGCTAATTAAGTATGACTAATTCAAAAATCGATATACTGTGGCTCTGCTGTATTATTTGTTTTGCGGCCTTCCAGCATGGGGATTTCCCACTGGAAAAGCCGGCAAAAATCCTTGCCCAAACTCACCACAGCCGAACAGATAATGAAAGGGGGAAGGCAAGAAAAGAAACGGAACCCAGCGGAAACCCACCCCGCCCAAGCCAAAAGCAACCGAAAAATGAGGTCAGAGCGCGAATTTCAGCACATTTCTCTCGACAAACAAGGGAATTCGCGAAAGGGGGGAAATACCGGAATACTACAGAGGTGGAGAGGTGAATAGGTGAAATGCAAGACGAACGCACCCAGCAGCAGCAGTTTCACCTCCGAGGCGGCCCTTTCGCCCTCCGCCCGCAAGACGCGATCGATGTTCTTGGACCGCTCGATGGCCTCCTTATCGCGTGCTGTACTCACGGCACAACCCATATTCGCTGGATGTCTTTAGCGCTCTGCGATCGCAATGCTTTTACCGCGATTAATGGTACTTATGTACTTTCCGCACTCTTCACTCGCGATTTTTCCACAAAATTTCGAGATGCGTCTGCGCGTCGTCGGCTGTACACTTTTTTTTTGTGTTTCGCTTTTTGTGTGCGTTTCCACCTCTCTTCCTTTCACACGAACACACCACACATGCGCAGGGCACGCACGCACACACACACACTCGCGCACAGGTTCGAAACGTTTTTGGGTGTTTTTAAATATATCAGCAATGCAATGCTGTTTGTCACGCTTGTTGTTGCCTCGGCAGAGCCGAATTAATATTCTTTTGTCGCTTAAATTCGCTTATCCGCTGATTTTGCTGTGCGCAATATGATTCACTTCGCGTCGGATTGGTGTGACCGTTGCCTGAAGTTCACAGATCGATTGGCCGCTGGCGTTAGGGCATTCAGCACGATCGTTCATGTGGCAACGCTGCCGGGTGTGCTACTTTGCCTGCAGCAGTGTGGCAGCACTGGCTGGGTGTGTGACTTAGCTAGAATCTCTCTTTAGGCAATTCTGACGTCACTCCTGGGCGGCAAATTTCAAATTAATTAAATTAATCTACACGCATTTTTAGTGTCGCAACTTTGTATGTTCAAGTTTCTGAATGCTCATATGATCTTGTTTCTTCTGGTCACTCATGAGCCATACATGCATTATGCCCAACTTGCCCTTTGCCTCTTGCACTTTTGTTTGTTGTTATAGCGCTTTAAGTGTAAATAAACATAGCCGAAAATATGATGTTGTTCTGAGATGCACGCGATCGGCATTCCCCACCACTTCCCCCCTCTCTTTCCCCACCGCAATATGCACGCAGGCCGCTGGTGAAAAAGTTCTCAGGGCCCTGGCATAAATAATATTTGCCTTTTGGGACAAATCCGTTCTCGATTTGAATTCCAAATGTCTGCAGTTGCAAGCGGTGCCGGTACAGTGGAGCTCCTTTGCCACGGACCAGGAATATTTTAAACCATTTAATCATTTAAGATCATTAAGAAGCGCAGAAGTTTTCAAAAAGTTCTATAAGTTAACTACTTAAAACTGAATTGAGTATCTATTTATTTAATTCATATTTTATAACCTATTTTATAGGTATAAATATGCAATGCTCTTATAATTAATAATACTAAATCTTATCGTATGCTTAATAATAGTTCGTTAATAATAGGCCTTTGGTCTCTCAAAATTCCATTTGCATTTCAATGAAAAGAAGCCCCTCTGTTTTCCCCCAAATCGATGATATTAAAAGAACCTATGTATTTTGTGATTAATCTAAACAAAAAGATGCAAAGATGCAGGAAGACGAGGATGCGGATGCGGATGCGGATGAGGATGGGGTCGCAGTGCAAAAGTTTTGCCGCCGCCGGAGGACGTCACATGTGGCCCCCATCCCCCCAAGAATCCCTCACTCCCCCCTTTGCCCTTTACCCTTCCCACCCATTGCCATGAAAATAAAGGCCATCAACGGGTCATGATTTACACATGTTTACACGCAACGTGCGGCATTTGTCGAGGGCTGAGCAGGAGGGGGGAAGGGGGGGTGGGAGTGGTGATGGGAATAAGGGGGATCGGGATATGCTGTCTCATGAATGAATGATCATTTGTGCTATGCAACAAACAGCCTGCAACTTCTGTAATTTATCGTAAAAAGCACAAGCTAGAAAAATATGGATTTCTGCGGTTTTCCGCGCGAGTGCGAGCGAGACAGCAATGCAGGCACTGTGGGTGGTCCCGCTACCCATCTCTGTCGCACTCGTTGACTGCGAAAGCGGCGCACGCTGCAACATTGCTGTTGTTGTTGTTGCTGTTGTTGTTGTGGTAGCTGGCAGTGTTGTTGTTGCAGGCGGGATCGGAATTGGAATCCCGAACTGTTTGCTGATGCCAACAGATTTGACGAATGTCGGCATCATTTCATCCAAAACTTCAATCGCCATCGGGAAAACGAAGAAGAAGAAGGGGTGGAGGAAAGAGGAAGGAGGGAGGGGAAGGAGAGCCAAAAACAACAAGCTGCCTGGAAAACGGCGGCTGGAAGGAGGAAGAGGATGGGAGGGGAGGGAAGGGCAGGGGAGGAGCAATTACAAGGATGGGCAAGGCCTTGAAATAGATATACCGTTAGCAGCCAGCCCACACATACCATGCACTGCGAGAAAATAGCACAAGCTACAGTTGTGATTGATATGAAATTAGGATTCAGTCGGTAGATTAAGAAATAATAATTACAAGTAGCTCAAAATTCTCTAGCTTTTAAATATTAATATTAAATATTAAAATCACAGTAAATATTTTATAAAAATAATGCAGTATAGTATAGCAAGTGTAAGGAAATTAAAAAAAATATTTAAAACCTAATATTACTAGTTTATAAGTGTCAATATCATCACTAGGTTAGTTTACTAGTATTTTTTTTGCTTTTTAGCATTTTTTAACTCCCTATCAAAAGCGCTATTATTTCTCTCAGTGCGTGCGTGCTGCGTTTGGCACATGTGTTGCAGCACTGGGCAAACTCAAGATTGAGAAGATTAATTTCCCCGATAATTCGAGAGGCTGGAAAATGTAGTTTCGGACGAAATCTTTCGCTGGCCGTTGAAAGGTGGAACAGACAGGCGGGAAAAGCCCACGCTTTCCACCAAAATCACCCCTTCAATCTGCAGTCGCAGTCAAGTGAAGTTGCAGTCTGCAGACTGCCGTCTGCGAACGCGAGGCGTTTAAAGGGTATTGATAGATACTTTAGGCGTCGATCATCGGAGGTTGCCATTGATTTTCGGCACTTTTTCAAAAGACGTCTGGAAGCGAGAAGTGGAGAAAACTAATCGAACGGAAAAGTGGAATGGAAAGGGTTTCAATTTGAAATTGCTAGTTACAAGCAAAGATTATAGTTTAACTATAGGAAAAATGCGTAATATTGTATATATTCTACTGAATGGAAATCTTCCGTGCGGTTTCTTTCCGCCAAAAGTTCCGACCCATCAATTGTCCTGCAAAGAATTGACCAATAAAATAGATTTATGTTTGATACACAGTATTTCCCCAGCCAAGCTAACATGAAAGATACCACAGACCCCAAGTAACCCCAATTATTCGATAAATTGCGCCGATTTGCCAACGAAATGAGGCCGCAGAATCGTAAAACCAGAGCGAATAATCTCTTCGACTAAAATAAGGCGCATCGATTTGTTTACACTGCGCCAAAGTAATAATTACCCAAAAACATACAGAGCAACATATGTATATATTACAGCGATTCATGCGATCAGATCAATCGCAACCCAAGGCAACAAAAAATATAAAAATAAATGAATTGGGCTGGGGAAAATAGTATTCCAACTATTGAACCGACAAGTGTGACTATGTCGGGGTTATACATACATTTGTTTACATTCTGCAAAGGAAAAGCCGAAAATATAGATCTTACATGGCCATACGGTTGCAACCTGCGTGCGTAGGAAAGGGGGAGGGGGGGAAATTGGTACGCGGCAGGAAACAAAAGTCGCTGGCAATGCAATTGAATAGCCATAAAAATGGGAAGAACCAAGAAATCGGGCCATAAGTAGCCGCCCACTCTCGGATGTTTGGGATTTATTGGTTGCCCGGGCTTCTGGATTCCGGCTCATCTTTGTCATGCATCTGTGAATCCGAAAATTGTGTCGGAAAATTGGAAAATCGCAGTTCGAGGATTGCAACGCAACTACGGTTGCTGCAACGTGGGAGCTTTTAAGCACCTGCCAGCTGATGCTGTCCAGTTTTCCCCCGAAATAATGATGCCCATACTCGTAGTTCAATGAGCAGCGAACGCTTTTATCTAACAATTGTGTTCGCTTAAAATTTTGATACGTTCCGCTGGTCAATCCTACTGCCCCTCTTCACTTCCCTCCGGCCGCCGAATGGAACGCCTGGCATTTCAGACATCGTAAACCCGTGCAGCGTCTATGAAAATGGTGTTATATCACTATATCACTGGTCTAAGTCTGCGCATCGCCTGTTCTTCCCAAGCTATTTTTGCCCGATTTTAGTTGATGCTTTATGGCTTTATAATGTCTGTGCACGTTCCGTTTTATGAGCTGCCCGTAAAATGGACCCGATTCATCTCAGGCCCCCGGCAACAATATGGTAATATGGTAATTTGTTGGCCATTATATGATCTTCAGTGGGAAGGGATAGCTGCTGTAGACTGCAAGGGTTTGCAAGGAACACGAGATAATAAATATGTTGTATACTACAACCAATAATATTCTAATTATATTAAAGAACTTCTCACCTAGGACCGCTTGGATTCCTCCTGCTCCTGGTCAACAGGCTTCTCCTCCTTGCCGAAGGACTCGCACTTTTCCAGCAGCTTGCTGAAGAGTCCTTTTTCATTTTCCACCGCCGTTTGGCGGCGCAGGATCAGCAAAGTTCTGCGGCACTGCAGCAAAAGGCGGGACATCTTTTTGAACTTTAAATTTATTTCAAGACAGCTTGAAAGTTGTTGCAGAGCCTGCTGTGATTGTGTAAGCTGCTTGAATTGAATTGAAATCATAATTCGAGCTCTGTTATTTTTTCTTGCAATCATCCTTGGATGATTTGGACTTGTCTGAGCCGCCGGGCTTGTTTTTGCAACGTGGTGAAGTGGGAACAATAGCTATGTGGCAAACGCAAGGATTAACCGGATACTTTAAATGGTAATTTACCCACTTCTGCCACAAAGATCCTTCTTCTTCTTGTCTTTCTCCTTTTTGGAGTCGCCACCCTTGCAAGTATCCTTGCCCGAATCTTTCGACGATTTGGACATTAGTCGTGGGCCGAAAAGGCCTTCACTCAATTTCAACAGCGCGAAATTACGAATTTTGAACATTTTTTAGCTGAATTGTATCTACGAATTAAATATATCACCGAAATTTTGGTAAACTAAGTGTCCAAATTGTGTGCTGAACTAAGTTTTGGTTGCGTTAGTTTCAAAAGCTACTGCGATTTTACACAGCATACAACTTGAATATGAAAAGAAATCCTTACTGGTTAAAACTATCTTTAGGCCAGAATTTTATGCTGAATGTGTGTAAAAATCGATTATTGAAGTGACACATGGACGAGCCGCTTCTCAATTGCTAGGTTTGCATTTTTTTTGTTTTGGGTTTCGGTTTCGGTTGCAATTACAAGCCAAGAGTGTTCAGTACCCCGTGGCTACCGCTTCCAAAATCGAATCTCAAGTGGCGACCACACATTTGCCACGAACCTCGGCTTTCGTCGGGAAAAGCGGGGAAAAACGAGGAAATCGTCGTGGCGGCGCCACGTCAAAATATTTGTCGTCAGCGCCTCAATTGGTTCGATTTGTGGTGCGGATAATTAGGCGACTGCTGCGTCAGGATGTCGCCGCTGATTAAAATTTGAGAAAAAAGGGAATTTTTCCGTTTTTGGACAACGCCATAAGCACTTGAACATGATCTTAGTTGGGGGTTTTGCTCTTGTTCGACTGCTCACTAATGATCTGCGGCTGATGGCTTGTCAAGAAACTTTGGGTTTGATTTATTGCTACGTGGGTTCATTGTATGAAAGGGCAGAGCATTGCAGCGAAAGTGAAAATCCTTCAACTGCTCTGTACCGATCACTGATTTTACCTTCGGCACATGAAAAATATTTAAGCAAATAGTTTCAGCATTCGAACTGTCAGACGGTGGAAAACACAAGCCCCATGACATTTCAATGTTGAGCAAGTGAACTTTTTTCTGCCGCGTGTATACGTATATTTTTAAACCCACAGGTGCGCTGCCCTCGAAGGCCAAAAGACGGAGATGCGTAAAAAACGCGTCTACAAAAGCCCTGGAAGAACAAAGCGAACGACACGGAAGAATTGGTGGGTGGGTGGGTGTATGGGTGGAAAAGACTGGGGAAGACTGGCGCAGATTGGAGCAGAGCGGAGGACCATTGACGACAATGGGCGTCAAATGAAACGAAACAGATGCCGCCATCCAATTGGATGGCGATCTGCAGATACAAGATACAAAATCCAAGATCGATTGGGGATTCGAAACGAGTTGAAGACTGAACACTGAATACTGAAGAGTGTAGATCAGCCATTTTGGCAAGGGTGCTTAAGCGGCAAGATTAATTACTGCCAACGTTGCGGAATCGATCGATCGGCTGATGAAAAGCGAGTAAATCCTCGCAATCAGATGCTCAATTTCAATTTCGATTTCAATTTCAGCTTCCTGTTCTGTGAGTCAACGCATTTTAAGTACCGGCCATTAAACTAAAAGCTAAACAACAGCAGCCCAAGTGTAGAATCGGATGCGATCGGTTTTTCGGGCATCCGAAGTGCTTTTTCTTCCTTCTTTTTTTTTGGGTCTTTTCCACAGTAATTTGTAGAATTCTCTCCGCGTTTCGTTCCGTTTTTCTTTTGCTCTCTTTGTCTTAATTTTTGTACATTTGGCGCAATTATTGCGCACCAAATGGATCGCCAGTCTATAAATTGTTCGATTTTATTGCGCCAGCTTCGACAGTTGAATGGCGCAAAGCGCCAAATGTGAGAATGGAGAAGGAGGCGTCTCTGAACTTTTACTGCCTCTGTCCATAGTCCATAGTCCGTAGTCCGTAGTTTGCATAGTTTGGCAATGGCATCGTTGCGATGGAAAAGCAGGCGATTCTTGGCCATCTTGCGCAAGGCAAGGCGCCCATCTTGAATTCACACACACTCACACACACGTTTGCACAGCGGCCAAGGTGTTTATGGCCAACTGAAGTGCCAAAGTGTGGCAATCGTTGGTCACAACAGGAGGCGAGAGCCAAAAGTGCAATTAGCCCAATTGGTAGAGCACAAAATATACATATATATTCGTTGGAAAGAACAAAAAAATCTTACATTTTCGTATAGCAAAAGTAATTCCACGCGGTGTGCGTTCTTGAAAAAGAATGCAAATATAGAAATACCATATTTATTTCTAATATTTATAAACAACATTATTTAATATGTTATGGTTTTCTTGGCACAATTTTTTCTTTTGGACGCATTAAACCATTTCCGTTTCCGCTTACTGCTGGCCATAATATTTTGGCCAACATCTCTGTTTAGTTTCCAGTGCTAATTTCCCTTCCTATTTACACATCGCCGCAATTACACTTGGCCATTCCTTTGAGTTTACCTTTTTGAACTTTGGGCCATCGGGTGCCAGTGTTTATGCCACTCAAGTTTTGTCAACCGCAGTGGCCCAAACAAGATCGAATCCACTTAAAGCGAAATGCTCGCATTTAATGGGAAATAAAACGTGGAAATTCATAAATATTTACAAACACATAATTACAGTCGTGGGAAAGAACAATAACAACTTAAATGCTGCCTGGTTAAAAACAAAAACGAAACAACAACAAAAAATGAGCAAATAACGCGCTGTTTGTGTATTTGATTTTGGTTTTTGGCCACAACACGTGATCCTAATCAAGATGGTGATAAACAAAAACTGGATCAAATCGCATTCAGTCGTTTTCGAGTGAGATCTAGGCAACAAATTGCACACCGAACAGAGAATGTAAATATTTAAACAAAGTCTTGGCCAACTGAGAATTTGGGCGAGGGGCAGCAGCGGAGTTTAACTAGACGGCATAATTTTCGGGTCGAAAACTCTATGTAAATATTATGGAAATTCATTCGACTTTTCCCTATCCACCATCCACCATCCCCCATCCCCTATCCACATCCGCTATCAGCCTGATTCCATTGGATTATTTATGGGTGGACTGTTTAATAAGCCAGGAGGATTTGGCTTAGGTGCAATTGTTTGCGTTCACCAGTTGTTGTAGGTCAGTGTGCAAAAACAAAAATCCGAATGCGGCTTCTTCTTGTATACAAAAGTTGGTGATGTTGGTGGTGGTGTTGCTGGTGGTTCGATTGCGATGTGTTTAGAGTGAAGCGTTTAATTGTTAAATGTTTATTAAAACTACAGTTTAAACAATGCCTGAGATGGGCATCGCACCATCCAGGAGCATCAATGGGTTCTCCCGGGATAGAAGATCGCCGATCAGCCGGCTCAACGCGTCGTATACATAATTTTGTTTACAAACATCCATAATAGTAAACAATTTTCGGCCATTTAATAACATTAACATTAAAATTAAAAGCAAACGCAAACGCAAACGCAAGAAGCACGCCTTTCGTCTATGCCAACTTATCTTTATTATGATTATCTGAACTTGAAAACTGGCACAACAATGTGGAATCGTCTGATGACGACTTTTGTTTGGGAATTCCCTTGCCAGTGTTTATGAATCCGTATTATGACCCACAAGAAGAGCTCGCTGCCACAGCTTATGGTGCATTGAAAGTCCATTGACCAAGTCAAGATGGCTAAGATCCACTGCAGTTGCTGTTGGCCCAGTTGAGATGCACATGACGCATATGCCAAATGGGTGGGTGGTCGTTGCATTTTGGTCGGACACTGGCTATTAATAAGCGGCCATAAAGACAAGATGTCGCACCGGGAAATGCAAAAATAAAATCATTTTAGAACCATTTCTTGGCAAACATTTTCCTGAAACGGCAACTGTGGCCTACGAATCTTTGATCGAATTTTCAGTAAATATTCTGTGGGCAGTAAATGCAGTTTCACGTCTAAAAATGAAATTGTGGAGGGAAAATGTAAATGAATTATTCAGAATGCTGAGGCATACAAGTGAGGTGGGTTTATTTCAAAACATGCTGCTTAATATTTTTTAGAAATCTGTTACTTTACACATTTTGAGGACAAACAACGAATGAAAGGCAAACATTATAAAACATTATTATCACCGATTTGGCCACATTTCATTAGCGCCATAAAACTTATGCGAAGCCAATAAATCATTAGGGATTTCTGGATTTTGTAAATGAACGTCATGCGTAGTCGGACATAACTTTTCCGATTCTGGGAATCCATCGCCAAACAAAGCAATTAATTAATTTGCCGCCGTTTCAGGGTCTGTGAGCTATTGGTGGGGCCTGCTTAATTTATTCCTCACTCGCTGAGAAATTCCTGAATCTGCACAAAACAAAAACAGCGTGCAAAATGAACAACGAAAAAAAAGAATGAAAAAAAAACGATTAAGAAGAAGTAATAATAATCAAAAGTAAAATTAATTTATGGCCTCCAAACCGCAGAAGCCGCAGGAAAAATGGCCATCGGTGAAAAATATCTGTATGCCCGATTGGAAATTACTAAAGACGGCGGAATTCGGAAAAGCCGAATGGGCGGGCGGTGGAAATGGTGGAAATTCGCAGAAAATGGCGAGTGGCTTGATATGCGGGCGGGATAGAAAAGTGGCGGATGGAATTAAAATATCTTTCGGGCCGCGTCCGCAAGACAGCCAGAAAATAAAAAATAAAAAAAAAGTAACCTAGCGAGCGGAATTTTCTCTCCTTCGATTTTCTCAATCAATGCCCGATGCCGTCGACAAATAGAATTTCGTGAAATGTAAACAAAACTCCGCCCCCGTGTGTCCCCTCCACGGAATGTATCTGTATCTGTGCGCGCCCCTGTGTATCTCGTATCTTGTTTTGGGGCACCGAGCACCGAATTGAATCGTTCCCCCGGCGACAGCGGCGGCGGGAGCGAGCCGGCGATAGCGCCCGAGCGAGAGGGAGCGATGGGGAGCGGCGTCGCCATCGTCTCCGCTCAGGGGCGCCGTCAAGGGGGATCTTTCTGGGGGCGTTCTTATAAGATTTTGATACAGCTTAGAGTTCGGAAAAGATCTATTTAAGTTTGCGTTATTAAAACTATGTAAATTCAACTATAAACATATGACTTAAAATGATTTTAAATCTTTGAATAAAAAACTGCTAAATATTATAAGCTCTGAAAAGAGTTTGATTATAAATTATATATTATTATTATATATTAAATAATATATTATATATATTTTAGTTCTTTTAGTTCTTAGATATATCTTATATGATAAATGTTGTTTATAGAACCTTATCATTCTGAAACGCTGTTCCCTATACTTAGTATGTATAATAGTTTGCATAATGTATACGAATTTATAATTGTTACTTTTTTGTATATTTATTTTAATATATTTTAGGATACCTTATCCCCCCATTCCACGCCCATCACCGTCACGGTCGTCTTGCTGCCAACGAGTCGGCGTAGTGCTGACAGCAATGGCGGCACTCAGGGGCGCTGCTAAACGGTCCGCTCTCCGGCGGCCTGCCGCTCCCCCTACCCTCCTCCCCCGCATCCCCATGGGCATACCCATATCCATACCCGTGCCCGTACCCATACCCATTCCCATGTACGATCTTGGTCCGGATCCGTGCCAGGCAACGACTAAATCAATTAACAGCTCGTTTCGAAATCCGAACGCCGCCTCCAGCAACGGCAGCTTCCTTTTTTCCGCCGAATACGTTAATGCATTTGCGGCTAATTGCGGGCTTCGATCTTCGAGGATCTTTCTCTGTTTTTCGACTATTTATTAACTGTTGACTTGCCGGAGGGGAAAGGGTGTGCAACCCCCCCCAGCGGGGACTCAATCTCAATCCAAATTTGCAACGGAAACAATAACGATAATGAGTCATTAATCGATCTTTGGGGTCAGGATGGATTTTTCAACTTTGAACCAATTATTGCAACTATACACAGATGCCACGTTTACCAAATGAGCAGTTCAGAGTGCCAAATGGAACTGGCTAATAATAATGATACATACATATGCCTGCATTAATGAATATATTTCAATAATAATGATATGCCTGCATTAATGTATATATTTCCAGTCTATGTATCAGCCTTCAACTAGAGGGAACTACTAATCATTTGAAACATAGAGCATGCATTTGATTTTATTTTCTTTGATACCAAGTAATGGGTATCTCGACTTTCCCTTGATACCCGTTTAGGTTACTTGGATATCTGGATACCTGGCATACCGAAGTGTCGCCATCTAAACGTACTCCAATAACCGCAGTCCCCAAGTCACAGACCTGAATTCTATATGTTTTCCGTTTTTCTCGGCTCTCCGAGGAAAACCCTGGGAAAACGAGCCAATTGGAAAGAGCATGGCCCAAAACATATGTACATACATATATGTCTATAATACATATGGAGAATCCGAGAGAGAAACAGGGAGAGAATCGAGCGATTTGCGTAAGGCGTGGGCGTACTAAAAAAAGAATTCCGGCCGATGGCAACTCAAGTGGATCGCATCGAATGGGATCGGGATGGGATCGTGGTTCCACGTCCAGGAGCGATCTGCCATCGGTTTCAGTCGAGCGTGAATAGCCAAGCGGTGCGGTCTTCCAGTGGTTATTAAAAAAATAAAAAAGAAACTCCGCCGAGCAGAATTGCGCGTAATTTCGTCTAGATTTTGTGCAAACTATTTCAAAGAGAAATATAATATAATATATAATAATATATTTTTGAACAACGTGTTGTTGAAAACGACCAGAAGCCCAGTGAAAATGATCAAGAGTGAAGAGGTCGCAGATCGTTCGGTTATGACGATGGATCAGCTGGGTGGCTACTACCACGATCACCGCGCCCATCCCCCCTTCAGCCACCCACATGCGCACACACACACCCACAACCACACACACACACACAGCCACAACCACCCGCACAATCACAGCCACAGTGGGCATCTATACAGAGCAGGGAATCTGTTGACCGGTGGCAATTACCAGGCAATGGGTGGCGGCGAATCACCCACGGAGTTGATCGATGAAAAGCCGAATATCGGCTACATGGAGCTAAAGCATTATATGGACGTAACGCCCACTGCCACGCCCGTTTCGGCCGCCCAGCACTACAGCCTGAGTGCGCTGCACAGCATGGGCACACCGCCGGCCTCCTCGAGTCCCATTCCGCCGTATGGCGTTCTAATGACTGCCCATTCGGCTGGATCGGCGTCGCCGCAATCGAATTCGAAGACGCCCACGGATCTGGCGCAGGATCTGCAGTACGTGAGCTCCAGCACATCCGCGAAGGTGCAGCCATTGCAGGTGCAGCTGCAGCCGCTGAACCATCAGTACGCGTCCACCATCAAGTACTGCTCCAACAACACCATACTCAGTGCGAATGACTACCAATTGCTGACCAGCCAGGACCAGCTGGAGCATCAGCAGCCACAGCAGCCGCCGCCGCCGCAGCAGCAGGTGCCATCCAGCCAGCAGCTCCAGCACTCACCAGGCGGCGCCTACCTGCCGCGGATCACCACGTCGCCGTCGCAGGTGATCAGCAATGCGCACGGCATGAACGTGCTCAACTACTCCAGTTCCAGTTCCTCGCCAGCCAAGTCGCTCAACGGATCCGAGTGCTCGCCAACCAGCCAGAATCCGCTGGAGAACAAGGGCTCGGGATCAGCGGGCGGTGGCACTGGTGGTGGCTCCAGCAACCAGGATGCGCCGAGCACTCCGGATACCACCAAGAAGTCGGGCACCCGGCGGCCCGAGAAACCAGCGCTCAGCTACATCAATATGATCGGACATGCGATCAAGGAGTCGCCCACTGGCAAACTGACGCTCTCCGAGATCTACGCCTACTTGCAGAAGAGGTAACTATTATAGGCCAGGGATGGGGAAGGAAATCAGTTCTAATTGAGTCTATTAAATGTGTAAAAAGGGGAAACGGTCGCTTCCAAATTGAGTCCATTATATGGTAAAATATTTAACAGGTAATTTCAAATTATAGTCTATTAAATATGTAAAACAGTGAAAAGGTCACTTCAAAAATGAGTCTTTTAAATAGTGAAAAGTGAAAAGGTCACTTCAAAAATGAGTCTTTTAAATATCGAAAACAGTGAAAAGATCACTTCAAAAATGAGTCTGTTAAATATCTAAAACAGTGAAAAGATCACTTCAAAATTGAGATTAATAGATGTCTAAGTAAAGGAGCAAATGCCTTCAAAACATCCAATCAGTGAAGTTGCAATGTTGTTATAGAGTAGTTGCAGTCATAGCTAAAGTTAGTAGATATTTAGGCCAAGAAAGAAAGTCGATTGTACGCCGTATGTATACTTTAATGCCTCAAACTGAAATCTAAACATATTTTTACACTAGTAAAATCCATACTTTAAGTTAGCCCAAAATGTTTCCGTACCCAACTGAAACTCGCAGTTTCTTTAAAATCACATCGATCTGCAGAATCTCAGTGGCGGAGCCAATTGGCGATATCGACACTCCGGCATATACGGATATCAATACCCAGTGACTGCGATCCGTGTCGGGCTACAACAAAAATGTGTCGCTCGGCCTTATTTATGCCATTTATGGGCATCCGATTCTATTTGGCCAACTCGACTTGCCTGCCGCATGCGCATCCTTCAGAGTATCTCATATTTCGCTTTCGCGACGCTTGTTTGGATTTCGATTTCGGCGACGAGACGGAGATCCAATCCACTTGAGCTTTAAGGCGGCAGGGGCGGGGGCAGGGTCGGAAATGGAAGGGGGTGGGGATTCCAAATGCGTGAGAGGCTTTTAAGCTGACATCGTTTATTTGTTTGACACCACACTCTGATCCCCACACCCCTCCCCGCTCCAGCGCCAAAAAAAATTTAATTGAGTCTCGCAGGCTCAGTAAAATAAATAAACGCTTGATTATCAATTTTCGTCAAAAGTCGCTTGATTTCAAGCACCAAGAACCAAGACAAACATAATGATGCGCCCTTAATACCATCGTAAATTCTGGATATTAAGTATACGCCGTAATGTAGGTGCACGCTCGAAATGCAGTTGTTGATAATCATATGTATCCTTGCAGCTACGAATTCTTTCGAGGACCCTACGTGGGCTGGAAGAACTCGGTGCGCCACAATCTCAGCCTGAACGAGTGCTTCAAGAAGCTGCCCAAGGGCATGGGCGTGGGCAAGCCGGGCAAGGGTAACTACTGGACCATCGACGAGAACTCGGCGCATCTCTTCGAGGATGAGGGCAGCCTGCGGCGCCGGCCACGCGGCTATCGCTCCAAGATCAAGGTGAAGCCCTACGCCGGCCATGCCAATGGCTACTACGCCGGCAGCTATGCCGATGCGGGAATGGTAAGGAATACTTTGACTTACTCATTAAGATCTTACTCATTACTATGCTACTTCTCCCTTTTGCAAACAGGACAATGGCAACTATTACGCCTCGCCCGCCTTCGCCAGCTACGATTACGGCGCAGCTGGAGCCAGCGGCGTGTCACCGGCTGGTGGTCAAGGATTCGCCGATCCCTGGAACGCCCATGCCGCCCACAGTGGCGCCTCGTCGGTGGGCGTGGGCGTGGGCATGGGCGTGGGCCCCCTGCCGCAGTACACGAACATATCCTGCCTGGCAGCAGCAGGCGGCAATCTGAACGGCTCGGCCACCACGCCCCCGCTGGCCCACTCCACCCTGGGCTTGGCCCCCTCATCGGTCCCACCCTCAAGTTCGCCTGTGAGCCTGGGAGCGGCGGCGCAGCTTCAAAGCGACTATGCGCCAACCGCGAGTCTCGTGGCAGCGGGCTATTCCTATGCAACAAGTGCCGCCAGCCTGGACAACGGTAAGTGAGCGGCCCCTGAAAGCGACGAGGATCGCGCTACACGGCGAGAAATTATAGCTGAAATTGAAATCACACAAAAAAAAAAGTTAGGTTTATGAAGGAGAAGCTTCGTTGTGAATATCTATCCATTTTTAGTTTTATTTGTTCTTACAGAAAGCTGGGAAATAATTTGTGGAAAATTACTAAAGTTTGTAGGGAAATAATTTATATACATTCGAGCTAAATATTTGTTAGAATATTTGTTAAATATTTGTTGTTCTAACTAGTAGTGTTTTATTAACTTAAATATTTTTTTTAATTTTAAAACTGATGATGTTTGAATGCAAAAGCATATGCCTAAAACAACTCAAGTCTGTTGGCATACATGGGAGAAATCAACTTCACATTTCTGATGTTCTAACTAGTACTCGCACATAAATAGCCTGGTATTTCGCGCAGTGTGGCCACTTGAAGGGCCCTGTGAAGGGGGATCGCAGTGTTCCTGGGTGTTCGCGTCAATCAGGGTAATTTAATTGCTGACGGTTCACATCTCGAATTACGAGGGGGTGTGGGTGCAGCACCGACATATGGTAATCTATGCCGCACTCGATCGACTCCCTTTCTTTTTCTTATATTTTCTTGTTGTTTTTATAGTTGCCGCCGACGTCGCGGCGCAGTGTGAATTTTAGCGCTTGTCCATAAAACGAGAACTGCCAGTTTAATCGGTTTTCCTCTCCATTCGAATTCCATCCACAGGCCTGCGCTCAATTTCGCTGCAGCAACTGCCCGGTTTATCCAGCATCCAGCACGCCCAGGCTCAGGCCCAGGCGCAGGCGCACCACCACCACCATCAGCACCACTCGAGCCACGGATCCGGCCATCCGGGCCACGCATCCATGCACCAGAACCACGCCACATCGTCCATGACGCCGCCGCCCTCGCAGTCCGGTGGCAGCCATGTCATCGATCATTCGCCCATTGATCGCAAGCCGGTTTACCTGCCGCCCATCACCCCGCCCCCCACCTCGGTGGCTCTGAATGGGGGCGGCGGCTACTACGAGGGCCTCAAGTACGCCAATTAGCCATCGCCATCGCCATCGAAATCGCAAACTGAAATGGCGTGCATCAATATTACCTCAAAGGACACATTAATCACGTTTAATTAGGCTCTAAGTAGTGGCGGAGACGAAGTAGTTGCATAGTGCAAGAAGGGAGACTATAAATGAAAAAAAAAATATATATATACATACAAATAGAAATAAACAGAAATTATTTATAAAAAAGACAAACAGCGCTGCGAAATTTTACACATCATTTCAATTCGGGTTTCTAAAGTGGATCCAAATGAATCATTTAAGTTATAAAGTATGGATTCAAACATGTTTGACTTATAAACTAACCTATTAAAGCATAACTTCTTAAATATGTTGAATGGAATTATTTAATACCATATTATATAAAAGTAATACAAAATTCCTTGACTTGCTTGGTTTTTACCAATTAGATGGAGTAATAGTTAATAATAGTTAGTAATAGTTTTTTCTTCATATATTATATATTATGTATTATATTATATAATATTATGATGGGCATTGCCATTCTGATTTTAAAGGATATAACCAAGTTATTACAGTTTGAGGTTCACTGCTAATTACAATTCTAAAAGAAATAAATAAGCACGCCTACAAAAGTTCTTCAAGATAAAAAGCGCATTAGCCAATACCCGAACCAGTTTTTGGCGCCATCTGTGGGTTGAAGTCAAGTACTGCGTTTCCCCGTCAGTTTCGAAACCAACTTTTTTCGCTGCATACTTATTATGCCTTGGCAAATATAGAAACGTTGGGAATCTTTAAAAAACATATATTAATTTCCCCCATTTCGAGCGCCATCTATGTCATAGAAAGTGGTGCAAATATGAAAAATAAAAGGTACAAAAAGAGAGTGCGAAAAACGAAAGTCGAACTTTAGCCATGAGAACACTTTTGCAATGCCGAAATTTGTGTTTTTATTACGTTTAGATTTTCTAGTATTTTGTGCAAAACGGTTCAGTGACACCGAGACTTTAAGAATAGCAAATATTAAATATACACAATAAACTTTTGATGGATAAACTTAAAATGCAAATTATCACTTGGCTTAATAAGGTAAATGAATTGTATTATCTCAAACGATGCGAATCCAGTCTAATACTAATCAGCAGCACCAACGTTTTTAGCACATATTAGGCGCTTTAATGCGGCGCTATAAACGGTCAAAAAATTCTAAACTGGGCTAATAAAAGTGTTCAGCTGGTTTTGAAATACCCAGAAAAAACGGCGACATTTTATTGGTGATTATACGTTTAGAATGATTTTAATTAAATATGAGTCTACATACATATGAGCATAAAAGTCAGCTTTTGTTAAAAAACATCGAATACTATAAAATTCGCTTGACCAGGACATATAGCGGAAATGTAGGTTTCGTAGAGCTAAACCAATATGCAATCGGATCGGTTTCTTATCTGTTTGTTTAAATGCAAATAAGCTTCAGCTTACGATGATTAAAGTCAAGGCAAATCAGGTCGTTATTTATGTAAATTGGGCATGTTTCATTTCGAATATGGAATTTTCGGATCATTTATTCTAGAACTGTGGATATCTATAAACGGTGTCGAAAACGAGGAATGCAAAGTGCGAATCAAAAGATCCGATAAAATGTTTTAAACCAGGTCTCGCCAGTATAATAAAAAACACTTGAAAAGATCCGAGATTTAGATTAAGGGTTTGAAGAAGTCGTTTGATTCCGAGACTAATGGAAAAATCAGCTTCGCCAGTACTAAATGCAATGATTCTATTTATTGTTGTTTACTCAGAAATGCGCCAAATGTTTATTTGTTTCAGCTTCAGTTTTAGCGGTTTATGCAAATCAGCAACTGAACAAGTTTACGCTCGCTGGCAAAGTAACTTTGTGTTTTTGTTGCGGTTATTTTGTTTAACGATTGCTCACGTTATTTGTTTGGCCCCAAATGTCCGAATGCCATTTGTTTCGTTATTGTTTTTTGTTTCTGCTTTGGTTTGTCGCATGCAACAGGTGGGCATTTACAAGAGTGCCGCCGCACAAAATAAATAAAAAAGGCACAAGTATTTGGCGAAAGATCTATGCAAATTCCAATACTTTTGCCCGGCTCACAGTGCGTATACGCGACAGACTCAAATGCGGCTGAAATGCGACAGGGGCGTGAAGGAGCAGTTGGTTCAGTTGGATGCACGGTCAGTTGGCCATTAAACAGATTACATGTTTGGCCACTGATTCACTGCCACTAAGAGGCGCTTAAACCCGGCGACAACAACAAACGGCGGCGATAACAACTGCAATCAGCGCGTTCTGCACAGCGACAAATTGCTGGGGCCATCATTTAAAGCTCTATTTATTTTACTTTTTTGTGACAATATACTTATTTGGTTTGTATCTTAAGAGATTATCATGTGTGCAAGCATTTTTCACTTCAAACAACCTTTCAGTTGCTGCAGTAGGGAAACCCCTAATAAAATTACTTAAACTACTAACTTCTAGTGGCATTGCACTTAGCGTTGCTTTATAGACTTTTAAATGCTTTTTTACGTGGTAAGCTAAATGTTTTTTTTCCAGTGTCTGAGGCGGAGGCTGGCTTTGGAGCCGGCAAAAAAATGTCCAGACAAACACATCGCCGGCCAAATGGATGCACAGGCATGCCGGCGAAGGCAGTTCAAGTGCACATGGCCAACATGAGCTGCAATTCTGCGATGCTGGGCGGCTGCGATGCTGTGATGCTGCTTGAATAAACAATTGGCGGGCTTTGGGCAGTCGGCGTGCAAACAACGCGACTCTTGTGGCAGAAAATGGCTGAGGGGGTTGTGGGGGAATACCCCCATCCAAAGGGGGAGGGGGGATGGGGGTTAGGGGACCGCAGGAGACAGCACGTTGCAAGTTCGATAAATGGCCGGGCTCTTTAAAATAAAGTTTGCTTGCAATGGCTTTCTGATAAGGCTGACTAAATTACGCATACGCCGCATGTGCCCGCGTCGCAGTCGACGTCGGCAGCGCTCTCTTCCTCTGCCAGCACTCACACACACATGCACACACACTGTCTCTCTGGCGCTTTTCACTGTCTCTCTCTATTTTTTTCGCCCAACAACTTGTATGAATGTGTTTTCAGTTTATCCGGCTTTTTGGTTTCGAGCGCTTTGCGCGTCCTTTGCGATCCAACTATATCAACGGCTTTCCAATTTATTTATAGAATTTCAAATGAGGCGCCAGTGCGTAGTTGTTGCTGGAGAATTATGCTTAGTTTTATTACGTATAAATAATTAAGATGGCCAACTTGCCACGGCACATGTGGGACCAGGGGCATATGTTCGCTATGCTTTCCCGCCCACCAATTTTTCGACTTCTCCGCACTTGCAGTCTTATCCCTTTGCCTTGCCACACATACCGCTTAAAGCCGCTGGGGAACTAATTTGTGCTGCTGTCCTGCCAGTTTTCCCGCACCAAAAAGTTAAACGAAAGTGTTGCCCCGCATGGTTCGTCTCTCCAGTTGGCCCTATTTATAGCCAAGTGGTTGCCGCAAAGACGACGACAGCTGGGAAAAGTCGGAAAATGCAGAAGCCCTAAGCACCTGCAGTCACAGTCCCATGCAGTGGAAAATTGCGCTGCGACTGGCGAAATTGCGCTTTGATTTCACTCGCAGGACACTCGAAGTTTTGCTCATAGAACGGATATGATCTCATGTATACTGCTAGTTATTCAGAATGTGAATCACAAATTCTACAAAATGCATCCAAGAAAATTCATAGGAAACTTAGTAAACTAAGTGGAACTATGACTACCGTTGTTTCTTAAATATAATCATTTAAATTTCATTTTATTCCACAATTTTGCCTATAAGATAGCAAGTCAATTAAAATCGTTCAATTTGCACACCAAATATTTGTATCAGCAATACAAAGTGGCGCTAGTTGTTTACTAAATCGAGTTTTCGATTTATTTTCCGGCTGCTACACCGCATCTGAAACTTGTCTACCAATTCGAATGCCTTAAAACAATGCTTTTAATTGCATATCGAATTTTGCGTTCCGCTAGTATCTGCATCTGCATCCGTATCTGTTTCGGTATCAGCGACAAAAGTATCTGCCAAAATGTATTTACCATAGGCGGCAAACGGTAGCATTTTGATTTTGGCATTCTCCCGCTGCCAACTGCGCTGCCAACTGCACTGCCGACTGCTCTGCCGGCTGCCTGCTCTCACACACACACGCACACACACACACTCGCCGGCGGTCGAAAGTTTCGTTTTCAGGCCTCAGACTCAGTCTCAGTCTGAACGCTGAACGGAGCGCATCGCAGGGCACCCACACGCGAATTGAGTGCCGGCCACACCGAAGCGTGCTCCCCTGCGAAACGAAAACGTTAAAACTCGCGATTTTGCCGGCTGAGATTGATACACTGCAAAAAACGACGGGATTGTGCGTTACAAAAAAGATACACAAAAAAATATATCTAAGTATTTCATTGCAAGAAGTGTATAAAAATGTGTTCAAAACTAAATTTTAAACTGAATTATATAAAGTCGCAGACTTAAGCATGCTGAATGTGTATACAACATTAAATCCAAAATTAAACACTTGAAACAAATATATTTTATAATAATAAATAATAAATAAATAAATATTTTAGGTGTTGTTAACCATTTTAATCAAGAATCACATCAAAAAGTCGCATAAGTTATATTTCATATAAATATCAATTGTTTTTGATAAAGCTTTTGATGTATGCAAAGCAGAATAGAGGCACAGGCATGCCGGCGAAGGCTGTTCAAGTGCACATGGCCAACATGATAAAAAATAAAATATTTTAGGTGTTGTTAACCATTTTAATCAAGAATCACATCAAAAAGTCGCATAATTTATATTTCATATAAATGTCAATTGTTTTTGATAAACTTTTAATGAATGCGAATTATATATACCTTTCTGATTTCTATCTTATAACATTTGAAACAAGCACCATAAATATCTACCATTTATTTTTATTATACAGACTAGTAACTTGTAGTTATAGTGTACTTTTGATTGCGAAATGAAGTTGCCCCCCCCGCAAAGCCGATCGGTATACTTTGTGTTTTGCCTTCAAAAGTCCTTCGGGCTGCTCCTTTGTGGCTCCTGCTTTGTGCCATTATTGGATTGGACAATGACTGGCCAATGTCAATGCCATCTCAAATGACCAATCATTGTCATTGTGCCATTGATCTTCCCCACGTATAATGCCCATGTATAATGTCCTCGTTTTGTGTAGTGTAGTGAATTACAAGAACGGAATACCCGAGAGTATACATATATAGAAAAGGAAACCGGGGCGTAAAGAAAAGTGTCCAAAGGCTTTGTGAAAAGTGTCCTGCTGCTGGCAACTGTCGCCCGAAACTATGCAGCAGTGAAAAAGGCCCACTTCCGCCAGGAAAAACGTGGAAATATTCAGTGGCATTCAACTGGAGACTGAGGTATGTCCGCCAAACTATTTTAAGCGATTACCCTTTGATGGTCACGTAAATGGGTATACGTCCAAAAATTATATATTGCCCACCCAAATCCACTTGAAGTCGGGCATTTCAAATGATAATTGGAAGTGCGGGAAATGCATTTTTAGCCTGTAGTAATCTCGGCCAACGATTAGCGTTTGCTTTTATTTACTTACTAAATAACATTTAGTTTTCTCTATTTCTGCCGATATCATAACCCATTCATGACGACAAACAAAATAGCCGACAAACAAACAAAGCAAAAACAACGGCAATGAACTGAAAATTAACTATGCATATTTGCGCAGCTCATTAATAAATATAACTTAGAGTCTGTAGGTTTAGGAGCAGAAGCCAATTCGGCTTTTTGTTGCCCTTGACGGATTTCGTTGGCCATCTGTTGGCTCAAATATTGGCAGTATGTCTGCAATCTTGGCTCAAAATCATCCGGAATGTTTGCACATTTTATTCACGTTTATGGGGATTGACTGACTGATAAATCAGCACGTAAATTCTGGAAATAACTATTGATTTGCTTCTATAGAAAGAGCGCTAAGGCGTTAAATTGAAAACCATAAACTCATCATGGTTTATGCTGAAAAATAAAGAGTATTTAAATGGAACCATTGTGGCAGAGTTTCTTTTAGAGTTTTTCCCATACCATCTGCAGTTTTTCATCGCCTGTTTTGTCTGTGTTTTTTTTGTACCCCAATATTTTGCCGGCATTAGGAGTTAAACACATTAGCGATCTTTCAACGGCATTTTGTCGATTGTGTCTGCGATGGAGCAGCGGAAATTGAAGCTGTCGACGGGGCTAGTCAATAAGTCAACTTATTCGCCTGAGAACTTCGCGATTTATGGGGCTCAGCTTAATACATATATGTGAGTTTAATGCGCGATAATTGCATATTGCAATCATGTCGAAATAAACTTGTAATTATTGCATATAAATCTTGAGTGAGAGCTGTCGCAATTCTGTGAATCTATAATTATTTCATGGGTGACAGAAGCCACAGTTTGAGTTTTCTGGTGATTTATTTTGCAAAGCATGACATGCATCCAAATTAAATCGGTTAAGGGCACAAATAATACTTGGAAAATAACTAATATCTATTGGCCTTTCGAAGTGATTATTCTCTTTTTCTAATGGTTTTCTTAATACTATTTTCCTAATGGTTTAGCACTGCATGATATGCATAGAAAAAGGTGTATTTAAATTGAATGATATTAATTCAGGCGGCTGACTTATTGATCTTTGTGGATATTCTGGTTTTTAGAACTTTTACCCGCCGATTTTTGGTATATCCATGCAGACTGAACTAACTTGTCCTAATTAAATGACAAATGCCCCGAATTTGGCAGGAAAAAAAACTTGTGACAGCCAACATTTTTGGCACACATTTGTGCTAACATTCGTGGGCTTGACTGTTGAAAGTTCCCCCTTTTGTTGCGATTTTTTTGCGATTTTGTTGCCACTGTGTGACTCTAATTCACGGCAACAGCAACCGGCAGCGACAACTGGCCGAAAAGCAAATGTACTTTGATGTAATACACATAAACATTTGCAAAAGGGAATGCCACCGATATTAGTTGCACAAGCTCAGCAAAAAAAAAGGGAAAAAAATTTACATTATAAAAATAGTAGTAGGCTTTGTGAGTGGAACTAGAACAATGTGTGCCAATTTAAGATTCTGTAACGAAAACAAGTATAAATCTTCATGAGTCAGTCGCCGCGAAACAAGCATGACTTTTCACTAAAAAAGCGATAAATGCAAAAATGTAGAAATTAATTAATATTGGCTACAAATTTGCATGTGACCCCCACACACACCCCTCGATGTCGTCATATTTTCGCCAATTGGCAGTGACTCAGGCATAAAAGTGAGTGAACAATCGCGGCAGTGATAACTGAATGAACTTACGTCTCAATTAGGTCACTTCAATGGCAGTGAATGGTAGTGCGCGATTCTTGTTCGATTCGCGCACTTGCAAAATATTTAAATTAGAAACATGCCTAGTATCCGCAACTTGTTGCCCCACAAGTGCCGCATACTCGCATCTCATAATAATATTGTTAAATGAAACCAGGCAGTTGGCGATGAAAGATCGCGGGGGGGCCCTCGGTAATAAAGGCTGCACATGAAAAAATAATTTGTAATTATAAGGTATCGTAAATTTGGGTGAGTTTATTCCGGAAATTGGGTTGTGTTTTTCTTAAGACATTTTCACCATATTAGTTTCCTTAATGCCCCCGGTTTCACACCAAACTATTATACTGTCAAAAGATATACAGATTGCATCATCAAAATATAAAAATGTATAAAAGCTTCATAACGTTCTTACTGGAATACATTTTTTGCAGTGCACAAGCGTAGTAAACCACTAAATCAAGTAGCCAAGCAGCTCCAGAGGTAACAAAATTAACAAAATATATGCCGCAAAATAAATAGCCAGAAGACGAACAGGTTTGGGGCATTAACGCGGCCTTACACTCAGATCGACTTTCCGTTGCTAAGATGCCAAGATGCTGAGATGTTGAGATGCAGATGCATTTGCATCCCACAGATTCGTGTTATTGGGCTCCAAGTGAAAATACGTGTCCGTGTTTACATAAATATTAGCCTCGCAAGTGTTGCGCATAATTGTTGTGCAAGATGGGCGTTGATTATTTGCGGTGGGCGTGGCATGCGGGCATTTGGATTAGTCTAATCGGCGATTTGCATTTGAGGCTACTTTCCCACGATTCCCGGGGCATAGTATCGCATTTTTGATAAGGTTCGGGTTTATATTTACACATTTATATTGCATTTATTTGTGTGTATTCCCGGAATAAAATCTGCTGCAATTTCAGTAAATCAACATTATTTCGCTGACCTTGCCATTAAATATTTTATCGTTGCTTGTTTTCCGCTTGTTTTGTTTTTTTTCGGAACTTGTTGTCATTGTTTATAAATGCAGGACAATGGCCATTGTGTCCTGTTGTTTATGCATTCGAATTGCAAATAAACAAAGACATTGTCTTTGATCATAATTCGCAGTGACTGTACTACACTTTCGTCACCTGCAAAAACCATTTGGATGATTACCCCCTTTCATTACGCCTTCTAATTGCTCGTGTACGATGGCAATCTATAGCTAAATCATGCCAATTTAATTTATGCAAAACGCCAAGCGCCGTCACCTGAGCTTGGCGCCTCTGAATCAGTTTTCTCGATCGATTCCCCGTGTTAACAATAATTGCCGGTCGCCGCCTTTGAACGCGTGCGCAACGCAACCTGTTTAATCTGAATTTGCTCACCCAATGTGGGCTGGAATATACATACATATATGTAAATGTATTTATTTTCGGCCACTATCCGTTCGATCAAAAGACAATTAGCCAAATAAGTCGACGGGCAGCAGAGAGAGAGAGATCGGATCCGTGCCCGCGTCTTAATTAATTGGCATTCATTGTGTGTGCCGGCGACTTGATGCGTTGCCAAGTTGGCAGCGATTAGCCGCCTCCATTGGCGCGACAAAGCAGTTATGCAAAAAGTGCAGGTCGCTGCGACTGCACTGAGCGAAAAATCGCGAAATAAGGTTGGTTTGTGCACTGATATGGCAGTAATAGAGCGCTGGAAAGGAGAATGTTAAAGGAAAGAAGCTTACCTTAAACCTGAAAAAACATCCACAAATTCAATTTTAGTTTGGTATATCATTAATTATTCACACAAATAATAATAATCACACATAACATTGCAGGTACAGAAAAGTATCTTTCTGTGTCACTTATCATAAATCTCGAATGACTTTTTATCAGATCGCTTAGAGTTTGGAGTCTGGTTTCCATCGGATTGCGGTTGTCCTCCAGCCGGCGAACTTTTTTCAACTTCTCATTCGACAATTTATGCACACTTTGGAAATTGAAATTCATGCAAACTCATTGGCTAGACGTCAATTTGACGTAATGGGAATTACTTTACATATTACGACTAAATTTGCTTGGGAGTTTGCGTGCAATTACTGCACATACTCGTATTTATTCTCGATCAGTATCGTCTACTTCGAGTGGAAACTAGTTCTCCGTCTAACGATCTTAGTTCTCAGCCATGATTTGAATTTCTAAATAAAAATGAAGCGAAATATAAACGAACATAAATTAATCTAATAAATGGTTTTTTCGTGCCACACGTGCCATAGGAAAGTTTGCGTTGATAGAAGTAGTAAAAAGTATGAAATATGTTTGGTTTTTATCATACAGTTCTGATAACATTTTGCCAGTCATTTGCAAACATCTAAATTGACATATCATTAGCTTAAATCTCTATTAGGTGAACTCGAAGACTGTTTTTTTCATCAAGCCTTTTGCAGAATCAATTGGGTATTAAATGGCTTGGTTGATCATTAATAATCTCAGCTTTACAATGCATTTTTGTACTGCTTAATTTGGTCAATGTATCTGAAGCACTTCTGCTTGTGACCTGCAAATTGATACTCCCAAGTAGACCGGGAAAGCTATTTCGCTGCTGTTTCCATGGGTCCAGAGTTATTTATAAATTTACAGTCCAGCGATGGAAACTCATCCAATGAACCTGTTCGTCGCGTGATCGTCATAAATTCACATATAATGTGCATGCTTACAAAATATGCTATACACTGTTGGACTCGCATGAGGAAGACGTCTCTTTGATGGTCCAGCTGTCCAATAAATTCTAGACTAGCTGTGAAAACAACAGATTACACTATGAAATCACTCGTCTATACGTAAATGTTACTTATTAATTAATTATTTTTTTTGTTTTTGCCTATATCGCCAGCGACAATGAGCTAAATACGCGAGACGTGTGAGCATTTTAATATATTTATTTATTACTTCAATCCATTATCTCCGGCAGGGACACGTCGTCGGGTGTCTGGGTGGGGGTCACTTAGTCGCCTCTGTGGATGGAGGTATGGAGGCATTAATGAAAGCCATTTCAATTAGGCGAAGAAGTAGAAACGTTTGACTAACAGCCACGTATGCGTAATGCTCCTTTAGCCCGGCGAGGATGTGACTTATCGACATCAATCGTGTCCTGGCTTCCGTTTCCTGCTTTTGGCAGTCAAGCGCCACTCGACAACTCGCTACTTAACCTTTCAAGGAGTAATGCCAGCACCTCCAACCACCTCCATCCACCACCACCAGCTCTTTCCATCCACTCACATTGATTATTAACTGAAGTCCGGGACGCTTTATTGCCGCCTTTCGTGTGCGTGATGCTGCCTGGCCCCCGGAGCAACCACATCCATGCCAAATGGATATTAGATTTCGTTTTGGCCAGGACACCGAGTCCGGTTAATAGATTTTTTTGTGCTTATCTGGTGACAGAGGAAGTCGGAGCACGCTCATTGATTGCCAATCAAGTGCAATCAAATGGGCTTCGTTCGGCCAGCTTTAATTCCCGGCTTTAATTCGGATTTCTTGCCGCACTTCTGCTGCCAAGCTGATAACGGGCTTTTGGCCATAAATTCGTTTTCCAGCCTGTGGCAAGTTCATATCAGTGGCCGCATTACGCATACGCCACCGAATCCTAGACCACAAAACTAGCATGATGAATGTTAACCCACTCCCATAGTCCGTACATTCCATTACTCTTGTTTTTGCGGAAAAAAGAGACATCTCGCAATACACATAGTTACATGCACACACACACACACATCAAATACATTTTCCCACCAACATTTTAATTTTATGCGAAAATGAAGCAATAACAACAAGCATAGATGGCAATTTGGAAATAAACTGAAATGTTTATAGGTCTTTTATGGGATGCCATGCAGTTGGCCCTACATCTGTGGGCACAAGGTCATCGCAGACAAATGATTCCATCAAAAGTGGACAGACTGACGGACAAATAATTGTCTTCCCGACAGCTGTCGTCCGCCGAAGTGTGAACATTATGCCTATTTTTAGAGCAATAAAAATTTGCGTTGTGAAACTTTCCGCCTCTTTGTTCTCTAGACCCTTGGGAATTTCGTTCTATATGTCTCGAAAGTTATAGAAAACATTTTAGGACATTATTTTGGCTCGTGAAGTATTAAACAAAAAATTTCCATGAATATCACAACAAATAATTAGTCAGTTTCTCTGGCGGCGACTGGTAGCCAGAATTTTTATGAACTTTTGCTCCATTTCGAGTTACACTTTTTTTGTGCATCGCGTGGCTGGCCGAATGCCAGCAAATGGAGATATGAAAAAATATTCGGAGGCAACTTCGCTGTAGGAAGTCGATTTTCGATACCAGACTGCGTGAAATGCAGCGGCCACCCAGTCAACCTTGAATCCCGTGTTGCGGGCAAAGAGTTCAACTACCTATTTTGGGTTTTTGCGTGGCCAAAGATCGCCAATCATTATTTATACTTTTGGCTAAAGTGTCCAGTGAAAAAATACAAACATAAAAACACACAAACACACAAACATTGCATGCGAGATAAGCGGCAAAGAAGCTATAAATAAATGCAAAGCATTATAATGACAGCAATAACGAACACTCTGATGCCTCGGCACACCCCATTCATCAAGTTCGATGGGACACGCACGGCCACAGCCTCAGATCTGGATTTCTGGATATCCAATCCCAATCCCCCAATCCCATTCCGAATCTGTATCCGAAACGCCTCATGATGCACATTTCATTGAACTTTTTCGCTGTCTGCGCCTTCGTCTTTTTTTTTGTGTTTGGGATTGCGACAACATGTTGCACATGGCCGCCTTCCAGCTAAGTGCAATGTGAGTAGCACTCGTCGCTTAGAGATTATTTAAATCACTCGCCGGCAGCTGTTGCACAAAAAATGGGATCTAGAAACTATCATAAATTAATAGCATAGGAAAAAATATTCGTTTTAATAGGAAATTGCATTCTAATCAAATAACAACTTAAATAGAAAGAAGAAAAATCAAATTAAACCATGAGATACATAAAAATAATTATATTGAGACAACAAAAAAGTTTTGTCTCGACATTTTAAGATTTCGAATATTTGGCATATGGCTAGTGATATTTCTTTAAGTGTAAATAAAAGGGGAAGTACTTTGTAGAAAAATAAAAGCGGGATGCAAGTGGCACACTGGCAGTTTTAGCTTCTGCTCCTCGGCTTCCGAGGCATGTGGCCAATTAGTAGGACTGCAACTTAGCCACGTTCTTGAGAAGATCGGGGTCAGAAAGTAAAAGTAAATGGGAGTGGGTAACAAAACCGAGATCGGTGTGTATTTATATACTTTTTGTTATGAGCGATTTTTGTGTCTGGCGATTCAGTTTTTATGTTGCCATTTTGCCGGCACCATTATCAAGGGAATTAACCCAAATGCTAAACACAGAGATGATGCTTTTTTGTGGATCAGAAGGAGTCGTAAAAGGGGAGACTGCTGATATTTATACCACCCAAAATATACAGCAAAATTTACAAAAAGCGCGTTCAAAAAATTCCTAGTCAGTAATTTGGTTTATTTATTTGCCAATGTTTGAGGCATTATTAATCGCTTGTCTGCGGCAGTAAGCCTTTCAAATAAAAGAGCATTTTTTTCTTATTTATATTGCATTGTTTGCCATTGATGCTGTCAGTAAGTCAAATATATTATTTTTGCACATTTTTCTCTGAATGTTTCAACGACCCCAACTGTGAGATTCGTATAGATGTACACTTTTATGAGGAATACCCAGGAATATTTGCAAGTTCAATGCTCTGCAGTACTATAGAATTGGATTGGTAAATAGTGAACCTGCACTTTGATTGTGTTTATTTGGCCATTCTTCAAGCGCATGTTGAAATTTGGGTAAAAATATGTGGGAAATTTGCGAGGGTAATAAAATATAATATATTGCAGCTGCAACTGACACGATCAATATGTTTTTTTGTTGCTAAGCAAATGTTTTATATTCGTATCCCTTTGATGAGTGCTGCTTTGCGAAATTAAAAATACAATTTCATCATTTCCCATTCTGTGAACTTTTCATTCGGTCACTTCAGTTTCTTGGCCAGACTGTGTGTCTCTATCATCCATTTATAATTATGGTATTATGTCTCTGCAATCGAAACCCACTCCACACCTCCGATTTTGGCTGACAGCTGGCCAATATCGAATTACGCTTTGGGCCTTTATCGCTCATCCATCCAAGAGCCACACTTTTGGCCAGCATGCAACAGTTGGTCTTGGCATGAATGTCTTTGGGGAAGTGGTTTCTGTTGCTCTGAATGTGGCAACTTGTATTTCGATGCATTGTCGTTTATTTATGCAAAGCTGTTTGTAAAATATTTTCCACTTTAAATGAAGGCACTTAAAATGTTAAACATTCAGCCCAATCACTTCTCTCCATTTGTGTGGGTGTAGGTGTGTGTACGTGTACATTTACGTGTTAACCTTAAAAATATATAAAGCCAAATTGGGCATGTAAATCCTTTAAATCAAACAAAGGGCGGATTGGGCGTAGCAAATAAAGCAGAGCCAATAAACGTCGGCAGGCGACACGCCAGCTGACAGGCAACTCTTTGCCCCCTCGTTCATCACCGTCACCATCCCCAACCTCATCCTCATACCCAACCCATTTCCAACCCAGTCCTCGCAGCAAGTACATCACAAAACAAATTGGAAAACATAAAATCAACAAAGCTAATAGTTCACTTAGGGGCGCAGAAGCGGCGACAAAAAGTGCGCGACGAACCAAACAGGGCCCTAAGGAAATTTGGCTAGTGAAAGCCGAATACGGAATACTCTGTAATAAGTCATGGCAAAATATAGAAAAATATTCATTTAATTTCATAAAAAAGTAAACTTATGTAAAAATAGCAGTGACATTTAACAAACATTTAACTGATTTGTAATACATAATTACTTAAAAATCTATTTGGATGTAACACTGTTTTTTAAATATGAAATGGAAGTAAAAATAGATTATTGCCAATAGACTTCTGTCTGAGTTGCAAAAGGAAATATATACATACAATTAATACTTTAATAATTTCTACGAATTCCATTAAACCGTTTTTAAGGGTATTTCACTGCGACGTCTGTCTTTGCCGCAGTTGCTGCAGCTTTTCAGCCGCTTTTGCCGTCGAGGAAAGATGGGTCTTTGGTCCCTGTCCCCGGTTGCAGTGACATAGTGGCACAGTTTTGGTGCTTTGGCGCTTGGTCGTCGTCTGTGGCCAGAGAGCCCTTTCATATGCCCCTCAGTCATATTGAGCCGATTTACTATTGAAAATAAAATTTTATTAGAATTTTCCCTCACTTTTTGTGCTTTTTACAAGCGGGTGTTTCCCTTCATTGAATCTCTTACTTTCTTTTTTTCTTTTTTGTTTGAAAGGTCTTACCGCTTTTGAATGTGCAACGCTCTGACGACTTTTGAATTTGATGTGCGCAACTTTTTACGACACTAACCACCAACACTCAGATCTATTTTGATTTAAAACAAAAAATTGGCAGCTGTTGCTGCTAGTTTGAATAAAATTTTATTGCTTATTGGTTTTGGGAATTGCATATGGTTGTGGGCCAAATGGCCTGCCATGCTTATGATCAGCGGATGCAAAAGCGGAAAATCATAATGACTCGTAAATTCATAAGTGAAATACATGGGGGAGCTTTGATTTTGTGGGGAGTTTTATTTATTATGACCGTTCTTTCGACACTTTCCTGGGCATTTACATGAGCCGCGCTCCGTCCACGCCCAAGTTTGCCGGCTAGGCCCCAATAATCGGTCGTACGTGCGTCCCATTCTAAACAAACAGCCGGAGTATTATTACTCGCCTCCCCGGGAGCCAGGCAATCGGGCTCATATATATATGCACACAGATAAGGGCACAGCAATAGGTCTTGTGCATACAACTCTGAATGGTATAGTAAATGGTGCTTCAGATTTCGTTTTAATAGTCTCTGATTTAACGAACTAATTAATTGCTAGTTTGTTTTTAAATGCATAATTTGATGCGGAACCAGAGCAATTGTTATTAAATGTATTTTTAAATGCTTGTTATTGGTACTGAAAATAAATGTGGAAATCAGCAACATAGTCAGACACTTAAAATAAATGTTAAGTAAGAAACTGGTACTTCACAAGACCACAAACTAATTGAATAAAACTTAAGAACTATTAATGCGACCGCAGTTGTGCCTGTATGGAGCGGGGATCCCTGCTGGCGAGTGGGGAGTGGGAATTTGTATCGGGAGGGGGAAGGGGTAGAGCTTGGCCAAAAGGGGTCGCCGCTGACATTGGCCACGCGGTCCATGTTGCACGTGATGTGCGGCTCGCCGTCTGTGAACTGCATAAATGCTGCCTCATTATGTCAGGGAGCCAATTGTGTGGAGAGCAAGAAACAGGAAAGACACGCCAACGGAATGGCCAGGAATTCGTATGATAATGCTTGAAAATCAAATTCCCCTCTCCCACCCCCCCCTTGGGGCGATTGTTCAATTTGTATGGCTGTTTGTTTTTGGCGCCTAATGATGCCATTAAGTGGCTGGTGCAGATTGTCGAACATACTGCTTGGAGTCGAAAGATTGTTGGCCAAAAATGATGTAAGTGCACATATGTAGACAGCACTTGATGTGTGTGTTTGTGTGTGTGTTGCTGGTTGCAGACTTTACGTTATTTCATTCAGAATGCGTTCGCATTGAAAGCTGGAGTAATGCTTCTTTTTTATACGTGACGCAATCGTTCACTTCTTCGGTTGTTTTCTATTTTATTCTATTTTTCAAGAAATTGCTAAACAATATAAAACACACCCAAGACAGTGAGTCACAAATCCTGTTTGTATTTGATTGATAGAAATTATAAAAATCAAAAGTTATAAAGAAATACTAAAGGAAGGGATGGTGCGAATTTCTAATTTTCTACATATTATTTCACTATGCTTGCAGTTAATAAAAAATGTTTGCTATTTTATGGCATTTCTTGTTAAAAACTGCTCGTATAAAATATGCATATTATTCGGAATAATTAAGATATAGATCGGCGTTTTGAAGCAAGACTACTTTTATGTGAATTGATGATTATACAGGCCAATTAGTTGAACATGGGTTGCCGAAATATTTTGAGTCAGCTGTCAGCCACAAATTGAGACAAGAATACACTTTTAGTCGATGCCCACAATTGAAAGTAATTTGCATTTCATACGCAGCCAACTGGAGTGAAAGTGTCGACTTCAAGCATATTTCTACTTTTTCGATTCTTATTGTTGGGCTGCTAAGTCGGTCTTGATAAATATTAATTGTCCACAGACATTTCGGGGTCAGCGACATAGTTTCCGAATGTAAATTGTATCTGTAGATTGGATCTGCGTTTGCTGGGTAACTGGCGCCCATTAATTGTGTTATATTATTGTGTTCAAATTATTCACACATGATGTTTGGAGCGCCTGAACTTTTCTTGTGCACTTTCAATAGAATGGGTTTATCAGGCTGCCCTTGGCAGCAGATAATTGCGTAATATGTAGAAGCTGGGATCAGAAAATGATTTATTGGCTGAGCGATTACAGCTCGAGTACTGAGCAGTTGACAAAATTTGTGTTTATGGGATAATGATTCACGTTGATCTCTGACATTTCAACTGGCACAGTGCCCCTCAAAAACAAAGTAATTTTAATCTATGGCTCATTTGAGTTCTAGGTGTGTCCCCGAAATTTGTAGGTAAACAGATACACGGAAAAGTATTTTTAATGATCCATTGAACGCTTATTGTTTATAATAGGGCACAAAAGAGCATCAAGCTAAATGCTCATTAAAGCAACTTGAATATATTTATTTATATTTATTTTATTTTGCGTTAAGAATGAGACAACCTTTTTTTCAATGATCAAAGAGATCGTAGAGCTATGATAAGATCAGCAGAAACAATCTCATTTTATTTGTGTGTAGCGATCTGCCCTTCATAATTACCATTATTTTGTTAATCTTTTCTGGCGATCTGACTGCTTCAAACCCAATGAATGAATCATAGTTTTTTTCCGCCGAAGCCTACGATTTTCGTTTGGCGAATGAATGAAGACCGACCGCAAAGTTGTGTGGCTTCCAGATGAACTATCTTTTTGGGTGTGTGCGATGGCATGGAAATCGGCATCGGAATCGGGAATGGGACAAGGGCTTTGCGGTTTGCCGGGGAGGTAATTACAAAATGTTGCCAGCCAGCCAGCCAGCCAAGTTGGCCAAAACCGAGGAGGGATGCCCGTGTGCATATAATTTGGGCATTGAGTCAAGTGTGCGACTCGTGTTGCCAATACTGCTGCCCATAATTGCGGGCGGCGCATAAAGTGTCTGCGGTTGGTTTATTTCCACGCACAAGTGTCCGCAAAAGTGGTGGGGAATCGTATGCGAGTTGTGAATGCAATCCGAAACTGGCCACATTTGTGCATTGATTACCCAGCGAAACGGAAGTGCCGCTTTAATCTCATAATTTTACAGATTCAAATGGATGACAGCTTACGATTTTTTATTGCTTTTTTTGCAGACTCCCCATTCGGATCAAGATGCGTGTGCTACAATGGGTAATGTTTGCATTGGGCATGATTTGCATGCTGCTGGATCCAGCGCTCGGATCTTTTGAGCTGGTGGGACAGTCCATTAAAGGTTAGTGCTACTCACTATTTTATTTTTAACTTTTAGTTTCAGCCACTAAATATTGCAATTAAGGTGTTAAATATATTAGGTTGCTGCTAATATTTTTTAAAGTATTTTTAACAATCATTAGTTCATTGCAAGCTTTTGGGCTGCACACGATTGCAGCATGTGCTAAAAGTGAAGTATACTTTTGGGCACACACATTGCAGGCCAGTGCACCTCAAACTGTAATATTTCAGTATCAATACCCAAACATCCTAAGAAATTAGGAATGCAATATTTTCAAAATGAAAAATAGAACATTTAAAGCCGTAAAAAGTTCACTAATATCCCATTAAAATAGTTTCTGAATTTTGTTCTCTTACTTCGAATGCTTTTGGGGTAGAACCAACAATTCCGTAATAAAGGCAATGAGTGTGACTCTAACACCAACCTGGCTACCTTTTCAGATGCCCTGGCCGAATACACGTTGACCGACATCATGAACAACAACCAATTTGCGGGCATCGAGTTTGGCGAGGCGGAGGACGGCTTCCCCGCCTTCCGCTTCCTGCAGACGGCGGACGTGAAGTCGCCGTATCGGATGCTCCTACCGGAGAAGCTCTACGAGTTCGCCATCCTCATCACTTTCCGGCAGAGCTCGCTGAAGGGCGGCTACCTGTTCAGCGTGGTGAATCCGCTGGACACGGTCGTCCAGCTGGGCGTTCACCTCTCGCCCGTCGTGAAGAACAGCTACAACGTATCGCTGGTCTACACGCAGGCGGACCAGAACATCGGCCGCAAGTTGGCCAGCTTCGGTGTGGCTCATGTGCCGGACAAGTGGAACTCGATTGCCCTCCAGGTGCTCAGCGATAAAGTGTCCTTCTACTACGACTGCGAGCTGCGCAACACCACTCTGGTCACCAGGGAGCCCATCGAATTGGTCTTCGATTCGGCATCCACTCTGTATATTGGCCAGGCGGGCTCCATTATTGGCGGTAAATTCGAGGTAAGTTCTGGCGGCGGCCAATTTGATTACGCCTTTGATCAGCGATCCATGGCAGGGGACTGATTTTCGAAACGCTATCGAGCACCACCTACCACTTGCCCAATTTTCAATTGAAGTGCAATTTTATTACCGGAGGGGTAGAATCTAGAAGTCACTTTTAAGTGGATCTTTAATTTGTGGTTTATTCTTGGAAATCATTATTGTGTGGACTGAAACATGACCTAATTGTTCATTCTACAGTTTGTTGCTGAAAATGTATGGGTCTGAATACAATAATTAATAATAATTATAATAATTTTCAAAGGAAAAAGTTTAGTTGTGTCAAGTTAAGTTAAGTTAAGTAACTTATAAAGAAACTTCGTTTCTTCCCAAATATTTTTGAATGGGTCGAGGTAGAACATTTCGGAATTAAGCTTGAGCAATGTGTCCAAATTGTAGAAGGTATTTTCTTGCTGTGCAATTCCATTCAGCAATAGCTGAAAGCTTTTCACCACTCACCACTTGAGTCGCCCCAAAAGTGGCGCCACTTGGCCAGCTGGCGGGAAAAGTTGGCACCCTCAATTGGCACTCAAAAAGCACTCAAAAGCGTATCGTATACGCCATGTGGGCTTTATGGCGTATACCCCCCGTAGGCCGGCGAATAACTCACTCGGTTCTCGACTCTGGATTCTCTCCATTGAGCGCATTCAGCGCTCGTTGAGATTCAGCCAACGAGTGAATGAGTGAACGAGTTGGGCTGACACGAGGAGCAATGTGTTGTCTGTGGCCCGAACAGATTGCTGTGATTTGATGGGCCTCCTTGGGCTGCGAGTGCGTTTACCTTTTCAGTTGCGTTCGCGTTTTCCAGCAGTTCAGATGGCCACGCGGCCGGTTTTAAGATGAGCCCATCGTTGCTGCCGTGCGGTCGGTACTCGTCCTCGTCCACGTCCACATTCACATCCACATCCTCGTCGTCTTTGTCGTCTTCGTTCAGCTCGTCCTGCTCGTCTTCGTCCTGGTTATCGGACGTCGTGAGTGCGGTGGCAGCTGGCACAACTACCACTACCAATACTACTTCTGCTGTAGCTATAATAGGGCCAAAAACAACTGCAAATGAAGCCCTTGTGCTGGCTTAGCCGCAAAAAATGAAAGTGATTTATATGGCCAAATGAAATATGCTCGCCTAAGTGAACCGACCGGCCCGGAATTGAGTCAATTAAAATTCAATTATGCGACCAAAGATGAAGGAGAGGCCGCGCAAGCGTTTGAAAACCGTTCGACCGCTGAACTCCTGACTGAACCGGAAGTTTTAACTGCCATTGAAGTGTGTTCCCCAAGCATAATCCTAGCAATCGATCATATCACAAGTGGATAAGAGAGTACATATCGTGCAACACAGAAAAAGTGGGTTCAATTCCAGACTAGCGAGACTTATCAACGGCAAGGATATACGCCAGATATCAAAACTGCAATTACTTTTACCCTTGTTCTGCTTGTTATCGTTGTCGTTCCGTGTCTTCGCGTTGCGACTGCCGGTTGTAAAAGTTCAAGAAGTGGTGGCAAAAACACAAAACTAAACCCAAACACTGTCCAAAAACCCCCACCAACAAAAAAAAACTCCACTCAGCGAGCTTGTTCGAATGGAAATCAATCAATTGCACAATGCCAGCATGCAGGCGGTGTGAAAAAGTGAATTAATTGCACAGCACGACGTCAAAGCTAAGAAACATAACAAACGGCAATTTAAACAATAAAGAATAAAATTGCGAATAAAAGCACCACACGACACGACTGTCATTTGTAATTACAAATGAGCATGAAATAAAAAAGTGGGCATACATAATTCACAATTACAATAAATTTTAAAGCAAAACACATACCTATAAATACAGCAAAGTATTTGCCATTAAATTATCTGTGATTTTTGTCAACATATTAAATATTTTGCGTGCGCGTGATTAAACCCTCATATCCCGAATTCGTATTCGTATCCGTATCCCATAATTTAAAGTGAATAGTTGTGAATGGTCCCAGTGCGTTCGGCTTGAAGGTAAATATGGCCAGTTGGCCAGTTGAAAGTTAAGAGCTACTTCGCACACACAAATGGTTTGGAAAGTCGCCCATCAAAAAGAGAACATGGTGCGCGCATAAATTGTGTCAAGCTTGGTGGGTTCGGAAAATAAAACCCCTCAGTCCAGCCAGCCATGGCAGGACTATAGGCAGGATATGGGGCCGCATGGATTGCCCTGGCATGCCTAAATCAATGGCAAACTCATTAAGCGCCGGCGAAAACAGTTTTTGCCCCGACGCGTCACTAACCACTGACAGAGTTGGCCAACTCCCGCATCCTAGCACCCAACTCCCATAGCTCCCATGCTACCCAACTGCCGCCAATGCGCCTGCATATGCATATTAAAGCAGCACGGGGCGTATGCGTAATATGTATGTATACATTTATAATACTGTGGGCTGTCCTGGCCGCCTTTGTCTCGGCCTTCTGCGTCCCGCGTTCTTCGCATATGGCCGAAAGGCAAAGGAAAATACGTTTTATTTATTAAATAAAATAGGGCTGGCAGCCGAGGCGCTCTCTCTGGCGCTGGATTTTAATAGGCATCGGGTGGTGGTGGATCAAACAAAAGGCGCGTTGGCATAAAGAGCGAAAGTTAACCCTTCAGAAAATAAAAGTATGCTAAGCATACTGAAAAGTATCTCTCTACGGCTGAAACTTTAGAGGCCTTGGCCATTTCGACTGCATTTAATTGCACGAGAGGCACAGCAAAATTTCAATTACAAAACAAACTTTGCTCTGCACATCTTCTTGCCCAAAAGAGATCATAAATATTCATGTACAACCAACTGGGTGCATGTGTGGGTCTGTGTGTGTGTGTGTGTGTTTTCACTGCTAATATGCATTTAAATATCACAGGCTGATTGTTTTTGCTGTGGCACGTTGTACATTGACTTGCGTCAGCTTCGCTTTCAGCAATATGTAATTTTGATTTGTAAATTAAGCAATTTATCATCATAATAGAATATTAGAATCTATTATGCTGGCACAATTTCGAAATTCAATTCAAAATGTTTATTTACATATTTGGTCAAGTGCAGCCATCTACCAACTGCCAATCAATTGTTTTGGAAATTAGTTTTCAACAAACACTCAGGACCTCCTGTTCATTCTGCACTCGTCGGAAATTGAACAATTTTTTAGTGGTTTAGTTGGTCAGTACACTACGTTTGGGTTGAGAAGCTTGCAATAGTTGTCATTGGCTTGAATATTTGCTCTCTTTTCTCATTTTGAGAAATACGTTGGCAATACATTAAAATGTGCAATGATGTAATAAATAATTGAAAGCCAGGCGGTTTCTTTGATTCCTCGAGCATTATTTTACGACGGATCTGGTTTTCGATACTCATTTGCCGCATATATTTCCGCTTGATGGACGGCCATGAGAGTTTTACCCCAAGGCACATAACACATGTACATACCTTTTGTGCTTATGTCCATAAATGGGTTTTTTATTACGTCTGGAGCTGCAGGCCGTTAAAATCGTACATATTCGTTGCCTATTTTATGAATCTGATGGGGGCTGTTGATTTCTGGAAGCCACATAAAACCCTTACAAAATAATGCCAACCGAACGAACAACACACATCTTCAATGACACAAGGGTACATGGAGAGCGACGACGAACTATGATTATTTTGTAATTTTATAGCTAGTAGCTACCCCAAAAGGGGCGAACCAAATGGGGCGTCACCAATAAACATAAATTATGCAAATTTTTGACTTTAATTATATACGTATATATACGAGCTGATAGCACCGCCCCATATTCCAGCCCATAATTTTTTGGGTTGTTATTAATTAGGCAGAGACTTCATGAGCGCGTTTTAATCATTGGGAACACGCGTCTCAAGGAAACCACCATATGATGTTGATATCTTGGGACTTCTGTAGATATATACGAGTAAATATTCATGTGTAGATGGGAGGAGCTGTCGGGCTTATCGATCAAACGCTTACAAAAGTCACAAAGGCCTGAGGTTAGACATTAGACATTTCTTGCACTGACGGTTTGTTTTGTTCCGCCTTCATTTTAAGGATACATGTGTGACACATATCCCACACCCAGGATTCATTTCTATGCCATTTTCCGACCTTGTCACAGATAGCGGCCAACAAAGACGGGCCCACAGATGAAAAAAAGGGAAATTTGTGCGGAAAACGGTGCTTATTAAAAATTACATGTCAAACGGAAAGGCAGCAGAGGAAACCCAAAACTCACACGAGATGACTTTGCACAATGCTTTTAGATTTCGTTGCTGTCGGGGACGGAAGAACCCTTTTTAAATATGTCGCCCCATTATCTTCATTAGGCGCTAATGTCCGAAAAAGGGTTTCACTCCAACTATTGCCCTTTGAAAGTTTTGTTTTTTTTTGCTGCCCTTTTACAGGATTTAACTTTCTGGCTGCACCATGACAACTTCAAAAGTCGTTACTCATTTTTGTGTACTTAATTTGGTAAAAGATATGAAATTTCCTTCTTATCGCCCTACCCACCTTAATTCTTTTTTGTTATTTCTGGCAGCACAAGCTTGCCCCTTTTCATTAAAAGTAAGGCTGAGTAGCAAGGTAATTTCATTAGAAAACTTGAACCGCGTCAAACTTTAAGCTCAAACTCCGCGCCTGTGCGCCTGCAGTCGCAGAATTTTAATGCTGCGTGAAGAATGCCACGTTTAGATGGGCAGGGGAGTGAGGGTGGAACCGATCCAGAGGTGTGGGCCAGTCGCTTGACTTGGCATAAAAAAGTTTCCTTTTGGCCTTCCACTTTTTGGGCGCGCACAAAACTTTGTGTTACGCCGCCGCCACCGCCACCGCCGCCGCCGCCGACGACTCGTTGACTCCAATAACTGGTTGGCTTCACTCCCACCAAAAAAAAAAAAAGGAAGCCAAGTCGTAGGAGGCCCGAAAGATGGGCGTGTCAGGTGGGGCTGGGGGCGTGGCCGGGTGTTAAAGACTTAAGGTGAGCCCATGGACGCTGCTGGTGGCTCTAGACTGACACGATTATCGTAATTATGCGCTGACTGTAGCACACTTTTGTGAGCCAACTCTTAGCCCCGTAATAAGTTGTTGTTGTGTAAGTGCGTCTGTGTATCTCTGCATCTCCTGTACGTTGGAGAGTGTGTGTGTGTTGGCCCAACTTTTGCCGCAATTATGTAGGTTGGCAGAAGTTGCTGCTCGCCTTTTTTCATTTTATTTTCATTTTACTTTCAGTTTTTTTCGGGGGTGCACTGACTCAAGGACATAACCCCCAAAAACCCGCTGCAAAACATTTGGCTTATGCCTTTATGCGGTTGCCAAGGCAAAAAAACAAGAAATTACCAAAAGTGTAGCAAATGTCGTAGCAAGACATCTTGCGAACATGTGACCAATTTTCGGAGCTTCATTCCTTGCCTTTGACATTGCTATAATTCAATATTTTTTTTCTTCAACTAAACATGTTGGCAGCTTAACTTTTTAAAAAGTTTACTTCAAGTGCTACCTCTGATTTGTTGCGGTTTTGCCGTTTCAATGGTGATTTTTGGTGATGAGGGAGTTCAAATATTTTAAGGTTAATTTTTATGTACTTTTATGTACTACCTTATGTTTTTTTTGTCAAGTTAGAATAATGACAATTTATGCTGTTTAAATCCATTATTAAAGGGTATCAGTTGGCCTTTTCCCCACCTAAAGTCATATTTTTCAGCCGCCACCCCGGGCGCCGCAAATCAGTGAGAAAATGCTGACAAGCGACGGGTGGAAGGAAAAAATACGGGAAGCAGAATTAAATAAAACGTATTACATTTGTAGCGTTTACAGGAAGTGAGCGTGAGGGTCGGGGGTCCTTGGTCGAGTGCCTGTTAAGGGGCGTGTGCGTGTGCGTGTGCGTGTGAGTGTGAGCATGGGTATGGGTATGAGTGGGGGCGAGAGTATGGGTGTGAGCTCCTTGCCATACATGTGAGAGTGCTTGTGGCATGTGTACAAAAACGCTTTGTGGCAGGGAAAGCACCTTCCTGCTTCCTCACAGACAGAAACATGTTGGCGCGGCAAGGGAAGTTCGCAAGGTTAAGACTTGGCCACAAAAGCCATTAGGCATCAGCATCAGAGCCAGCAATATCACTAAGCCAAAGTCCAAGCGGGTCAAATACACTTGCCGACAACTCAATAATCAGAGATGGCAAGTGACTAGGGGTACTTATAAAAAAACCAGGATACAGACCCAATTTTGGGGTCTCACTTCAGCGTGCACCAATATATGGCGCCCAACGTCGGAGCTGTATTGAATACATTACAATCAAATACTGCGCTGTAATTATAAATCATAGAGTTGATTTTTAAATATGTACTAATCCCAGGATAAGCTGCTCATCACTGTCGAACAACGAAACTAAAATAAAATCGAACCAGAAGCGGAATCCAAACCATCCAAACCATTTGTGTGCGGCGATGGTGGCAAAGCAATATACCCACCCTCAGCTAATTAATATTCCAATTTATGCATTTTCTTTCAGGCAATTCTATTCGTCGCCGGTTGTTTGTTGTCGTTCATTTCGCTTGGCGTTGATTTCTCGTAGTGCTTTAAGTGTTGCATATTGAATCGGAATCGAAATCGGAATCGTGTAAATATCGTACAAAATGGCAATGGTTATATCGACGCGTGCCAAGCTCGTGATTACCGCGCTGATTCTGTTCTTCCTGCTCGGCATCGTACTCGTAACGGGCTCCACAAAGGGATGGTTCAATCCCAATCGCTACAACGGCGAACGGGTGGCAGCTAGGATTCAGGTAACTAACTTAAACCCACAAGCCTCGACCGCAACAAGTTTTGCCGGGGTTTTGCGTTTTTTGAAACCGAATGGCATTTCAGTCTAATTAAAATGAACTAGCCAATTAATTATAATCATTATCAACACGTGTCTGGCACACCATTTCGCCGCCTTTTTTGTTTGTTTGTTTGCCACAACCACTTTGCGAGGCTCGCCAAGCATCTAAACATTACGAGCTGTGTTATGTGTAATGCTAAATGGTAAATGGTAAATGGTAAATGCTAAATGCTTGACATCCTGCCCCTTTAAATGCAAACAAATGTCACCGGTGTGGGCTCCAGGACTGCGATTCCTCCTGTGGTGACCAGGTTGGTTTGTAGTCGGGCAGGGGGTTTTTCACTTCTAGCGCCGCTTATGCGCGTCCAGCACGCACACACAAAACACACTCACTTACACACACACACACACACACACACACGCAGCTGGAACTAACAACCAGCACACACAACAAGTTGGGAAAAACTTTTAAACACACACCCGCAAACATCGTCGCAGTCACAGCGAGCGGAGAGCAAATAAAGCATGCCAGGATGTACACAGGAAACGAGGATGAGCATTTGTTTTATAAAGAATTGAGGATTTTTTAATATTTTATTTTATTGTGATTTCTGAAATATTAAGAACACAAGAATAAGATAAGAATATTTATTTTTAAATCCTAATCGTTTTCGCTTTGAATGTACATAGCAAGGCAGCTGACAAGTTGAAAGCTAACATTTATATTGAAGACTGTCTCAATTAACATAGTAATGAAGGGTTTAAATTATTTATAAGTACTATTACAAGTAATTAAAAACAAGTAATTATAAGCAGCACAAGTAATTACTGCCATTCAATTATTCTCCGTGCATGTATACATGCAGTACACGAAAACAAATAAAGTTTATTGTGACAAATGTTTCATGACAACAGCACATTTCGCTCTGGTCGAGCACACCTGCCTCTTCCGCTTCTCCCCACTTTCTCCCCCAGAGGTGAAAGTCCACCTTTGTTGTTGTTGCGAAGCAGAGGAATAAAAGGACATTGCAATTATTAGAGCACATTATAAGCATTTTGTTGCCGACGCTCGGTCACAAGATAAATTGATAAGACTGACACGGCTACGCTCACCTGTTCGGTTCATGTCCCGTTTAACGAGCTGCGTTTTAAGTTTTTCTGCTGTCCACGTGGCGTATACGCAATGTCAGTTTTTGCGACTGCTTGGAGAAATCCATTTGCTGAATGAGTGGGTTGCACTCTATAATGCCCAATGCCATTTCATCAGAGTATTTTACTAGTATTTACTTTGCCCTTTAATCGATTTGTTTTTTTAATATATTGCATTTCTTAAAGAAAGTGCAAAAGTACTTTGCAGACCATCATTTCTCCATTTTGTGGCTGGTAAATTGTAAATATCATCAGCATTTTGAAAATGCGAATGTAAATATACAAATTTCATTTATGTAACTTGCTCAACTGACCACAAAATATTTTTAGACTTTTTGATGACCCAAGGAAAAGCAGAGATGAAATGATTTAATCGTATTTAGGAAAAAGCTATGCATTTCACATTAATAGAATGTGAGGAAACGCACTTAGACTTAATTAAGTTTTCTCCGTTTCCAAAACATGCAAATATAGTTTTGTGTAAAATACAATGACTTAAAAGGGTGTTCTATGGAAGACAGCTTGCAAAGTGCTAATACCCCACCCATTTTATAAAGTTTTGTCACCAGATACACAAATGAAGTGCTCTAAAATAGACAAAAGAGCAAATGGCACCTATTTCCGTGTTGATAGAACCTTTTCTTTCCTGTCAAACGTTCGTTTCCATTGTTTCCGCGCCGAAGGACCTTTCCCAAAGGGAGCGAGGGCAGCCAATACAGAGCCCGCAATACGAGAAAACTTCGACTAATACCTGCATAATTGTTGTGCTAATTTTGTCAGCACGCCCAGTTAATGTTTCTATTGACACCAAGCACGCTGGCAAAGGGGCGGCGACTGGAGGGCGGGGCCGGGCGATGTCCTTTCCCAGAGTTGCACTGCTTTAACATTATTTACGCTTACCTATGGGTTTGGCTCGCTCTCGCTCTCACCTTTCCCTTCGCCATCCCCCCTGCGAGTCTGAAAACAGTGATTAAACTAATTTTATGCAGCAGCGCGGCAGGACGAGGGCGAATACAAGGATACAGGCGAGGATTCGCGGAAAGCGAGGAAATGGCATGGGGCGAGGTGCGAGGCAATAAAAAACCATTTAAAACATTCAAAGTGTCGCATGAGAACGGGCGAAGTGAAAGTCGACAAGCGTTAACGACTGGCTTCGATTCATGGAACACAGTCGATGGCTCTATTTTGCTTCTTTTAAATTACCATCTCTATGTGGAAAAAGATACTAACATGAAAAGAAAGAAAAGCTTTTTTGTATTTGAAGTTTATTTGTATAGGTATAGTTTCCACAAAATGCTCATAAATAATAATAATTATAATTTTATATGATTATTTTTGTCAGTGCCTAACCAAATATATGTGCTGAACGCGAAAATGGAGTCAAGCCCAACAAACCAAAGAAACAAAGTTTAGCAATAAAAATCTAAAACAAGGAGCGCGAGTTGTAGCCAGGCTGTTAATAAAGCCATTTCTGCATGGGCTGTCTCACCTGGCACCACCCACTAAATGGCACCCACAACCTCCCACTCTTAGCACCACCCACTCCCAGCACCACCCACTAGCAAACCGGCGATGGGTTCATTAGCAGTGACTTACATTACACACGCTTTTCCCCTACCCGTTCTAGTCGCTATTTTCCTAGTTTCCTTGGCGCTGTTAATTACGACCCCACGATAAAAATGGTGGGGAAAACTGGAGCGGGGGGGGAGAAAATCGGTGGAGAATGAAAGGAAAAAACGCCTGCTGCACAATTGGAAATTTATAAAAATTACACGTAGATTGACAGGCAATTTGTCCTTGTTTAATACGAGGTGGTTGGTTATCCACTGCCGCCGGTAGTTGGCTTATTGACTGATTTCGCCGAATTCCCGAGGCTTAGATTTGTGGCTTTCGAGGCGGAGCGAGGTCTATTAGGTTTCATTAGTGCCTAATTACCCAAAAGCGAAATTAGACGAAAGCCAATTATAGTTAATGCATTTACCGATGCCGACTCGTCGCAAGTCGTTGGACATTTATGGACTCACGAGCATTGTGTTACACCAGGTATTAGTCGTTAATCCTGCTGCGCATTTCCAATTAATAAGACATCTATTATGTGCTGGTATCCTTGTGGGCATAAAAAACCAATTCACACTCGCATTCAGACATGTTCCGAAAGGAACAACCCATCGACATTGCTGCTGGGGATAGAAAGAAAGAAAGTAGAAAGTAGCCAGCCATTAACTCACAACCACTATCCCATTTTTGATTGAGCAATAAAAAACTACCGGAAAAGCATTCCCCTAGATTTACCTAAACAAATACACAGGTACACACATACTCGTATATGTGTGCATTCGTGGCTGGCAATAAATTATAAAAATATCCGAGTGCCTCAGAAGCAGAAGGAAAGTTTCCGTCTAAAACAGAAACAAAATACCAGTGGTGAATTCCTGGGAATCGAATCAGTGTTTACTAGCAAATAAGCCTGAAACTCGGCTGCTCTATTTTATTCCAAATTAAATTCCGTATGCTGAGTCTCTGAACGGCATTTATAAAATATTTCACTTTCTGCACTAAATAGAAGCTAATTCAAAGTCAATGGTCTGAAAACTAGATTTTTTTCTGACTAACAAATTTCTTGAGCTGACTAAAAGAAACGATTTTCATATTCATGAGTGTCGTACTCTACGGCCTTGCTTTAGATAAATTCAAATTTAATCCCCACATTCCTGATGTGTGTATAAATTCCGAAAGGCAAAACATTAAATATTGAGCAACGCGCTTCTCGTTCATTTGATTTATGAAAACATATTACTCCCGTTGCTATCCTGCATGGCGGAGAAAAGGAAAACACAACCGGAGTAAAAATACGGATATTTGTGAAAGCTTCTTCCCACGGGCTGGGAATATAAGCATATGAAAAACTAGCTTCCGTTACGTTTATGATAATATTTTATTAAAGCGCAGCATGCCACTATAACTACGGGTTAGCAACCAAATGGCAGCAGGGAGTTTGAGTTGCACGCACCCAAGGAATTGTATATAGAAATCCAAGGCGAACTTGGAGCTCGATGACGACGTCGACACGCCCCGCCAAAGAGTCCGTAATAAATTTATTATTGTGCCGCACCACAAGCCAGAAGCCAGAACCGAACAGAAGTGGCAGGACTATGGTGTAGGTGGTGGTAGTTGGTGGAATCTCACTTTTGATGGCATAGATAGCAGAACTTTTAGCCGACTCTTGCGGTTTTGACGCTGCGATAGGCAGCGCAAAAGTTTGCGCTTCTTGAACTTGTTGCATTGACAACCTGCAACGGAAGTTGCTCCCTTCAGATTGCAACTTCTGTTTGCATGCCGCAAATGCTGATAAGCCGCATCCCGTTAGTTTTAGATAAATTTTATGAATAATTGGGTTGTTGGTTTGATATGCTATTATAAATTTAAAGTATATTTTTTGATCATAGCTATTTTCTGCCCTTGAAAACTGTATAGAAAAGAGGCAGTTGTGGCTTACCAATCCCGAAAAAAGGTAATTTTAAGACAAATGTTACTCTTTGCGCTATAGGTATTGCAAATAGATAGCTGGCGGGTTGGTTTTTGCTCCAAGTGCGGCTGCATCTGCATTTGCATCTGAGTACCTGCGTATCTGAGTATCTGACTGTGGCCGCTGCTCGGCGAATTGGATGCAACCCTCGTCGGCGAAATGCAGTTGGCAAGCGTGTTGACAAGCACCACGCACTATGATGCCCCCGGGGGCGTGGGGATTTGACTTGGTACCTCTGATATGGCGGGAGATATGGCCGTGGATAAACCATGCCATGCCCCGCCATGCCATGCGATGCCATATACCTTGCCACTGCCGCAATATAAATAGCACTGATTTGCGCTAACAAATGCGGAGCGGTGGCTGTCGCTATCTGCTATCTGCGACTTGCTGGCAGCCCGAAAGTTAAGCCAACCAACCATACAACCCATTTGTTTATTATGAAAATACGGGCTGCTCGGTCTCTCCTGAGTGGGAGCTCCGTATTCCGTATCGCTTTCTCCGGCCCTCTGAGCCTGTGCTTGTATCTGTGTGCCGGTATCTGTGTGCCTGCCAGTGCATTTGTATGCGTGTTCGGCGTGTTAGTGTGAGTGGATTGCCGTCTGTGTGTGAGTGCTGCCCACAAAAACCTTAAACTGATGACACACTTCACATGGAGGTTTCTGCCTCCGGCTATGGTTCTGGCTCTTTTTTCGTTGCCGTGTGCCCGTTAATAGAACTCACACTGAGAAAAACAACTGAAACTTTAATGGTTTTAATGAGAAAATCTGTGAAAAGCAAGGGCTTAACAATCTGCAAGTTTTCTTTAGGGAGTAAGTTCTCTACAATTAAGTGTTTATATATAACTCAAATGAACTACAGCTGCTAAATTTCTGAAGAATCCATATTTCTAACTTATTCAATTACCATTTATACGTCATAATATAAGCAGCGAACCATTTAGCACCGAAATTTCGCTCAGTGCGGCTCGTAGCCGGCTTTCGGTGCTGCATTTCCGCTTGAATGGCGTCTGTGCTCGGAGCAACTAACAGCCCATTGACAAGGGGCCGTGGGTGGGTGGCCAGAGGGTCGTAGGGCTGTTCAGTGGGTGGGGTAGTGGGGGGGGCAGTAGGGGGGGCCAAGTGTGTCACCACACACGACCACGTAACTGAAAGGCATACTTACCGTTTTAAAACTGTGCGCTCTGTACATGGCACACTACTATATTGACTTTGAAGCATAAAAAGCTTTCCCAGATACTCCAATACACTGGAGGCGAACTCTTTATTACCGCCCATATGCCGGAGTCATGTTTCTGTGTCCTGTGTTCTGTATCTGTATCTAGTGTGTGTGTGTGTGTGTGGGTATTGTACAATAAAAACCGTTGGAAGCCATGCCTTGGGAATAGACGGTGAGATGACTTCCTGATCGATCTGGCTTAAGTCCGGACCTTATCGGCAAGCGGTTTTTGGGGTTTTGCCAACATATACAATGGCTTGAATGCAGCCTCCTCTTTGGACTCCAAGTGGACATCGAAAAGGGCGCTAAAGTCCCTTATGTAGTTCCTAAGACTTTCAATTCGCGACTGCAATTGCACAAAGGTGCGTTCATCGAAGATTTTCACCTTGATTCGGTCGCCAGTGTCCTTAGTTATCGAAGCCAGATCGTATAGGTCCCTTCGCTCGTCCAGATTCTTGCTGCACAGGCGGCTGAGGTTCGTTACGAAGTCCTCCATGTCCTCAATAAGTTCCACTACCAGAATATAGTTTTTTGTATATTTCCGAATAGTGATAGGCTTTGTTACCGTATAGGCATAATCGAAATTTTCACCAATGGCCTTTAGATCATCCGGCAATCCCTTCAGAGCATCCTGAGCGCAGACTAAAAGGCCCTTTGGTATTTTATGTATAATTAATATATATTATTTTTGATTCTTTAATAACTATTGCTCACATTCATATCTGTGATGGCTCGCCAGTCTGCTGATAATAGCTCATAGTCTGGCCACCAGTCCTGATCTTCATCCTGATACTCATCTCGAGTGGAAGCAATCATGCGAGTCTTTAGGATCTGAAGTAGTTGGCCCTGTCGCGGTTTCATCAGCTCCTTGATCAGTTTTCGTAACTCTGCAATCTCTTTGCTTCCTTTAGTATCCTTGGGAGCTTCCTTTAGTAGTTTATTGAGGACTTTAGCAGACTGCATGCTGAAAACAAAATATAAATTAGAAAGTTAAAGCTGCCATATGCTGGATGAAAAGTAACGCTGTGCTAGCAGCAAAATTTTCGTTATGAAGTAGATTTCAGAAAACGCGTGACCCCCAGTATTTTAACTATTCAGTTCCTTGTTTTAAGGTAATAAGTTTTGCACATCCTCTTTAATGTATGTATATATATAAAATGTTGCATATTTTGCTGTAGCTGCAGCTGCAGCTGCCTCAGGAGAACGGCTTACGCTGCGTATACGCAACGTTGTCACAGTCTGTTTGCTTTTGTGTTTATAAAACTGTCTAAATCAACGTACAAACCAGCACACTGGAACATAAACACAGAAAAATCTTCAACTAGCTCGCAATCTGTTGGTTTATTCACATGGTACATTTTAAGTTTTGTTTTTATTTTTGACAGCTTTTCTCGTTTTAAACTAATTGTTGTCGGAACTTTTGACCCACAATAAAATGCAGTTTCAACCCTTTTACTTTTTGTATTCTGTCTTGCGGTCAGAGGTACATACGTGTAAAGGTGCAAATAGAGTAATAAATTCATTGAGCAGAAAAGTGGCACAAAAACCTAAATAAACAAAGTGTAACAAACATCTTAACACATTTATTAGACAAAATATAGGTTCATAGGTTGGGTTATATTTTTTGTGTTTGTAATGGGATTATGTTTGTGCATACAACAAAAAATGAGTTAATTTAAATAAATGCAGATGAGTTTTCTGTTAATTTTTTAAGAACTTTATATTCTAACTGGGGCAATTTAGTATGAAGTACTTTTTTGCCTTTCCCTATAAGCCCGAAAGCTCCTCTGCCGAGTTCTTCTGCTGCAGTTGGTACATATGTATGTATCCAGCTGTGTATATTTGTATATGCATATATATGTAGCTTATGCTCAGCAGGATAAACAGTCGAGCAGAAAGGCAGTGTGACAGTCGGAGAGGCGGAAGGACAAAGTGACTGAAGGACCAGCAGACAGACGCTTCTGCAAAAACGTTGGCGCAAAAACTTTTCGAGATTTGTGTCAGCTCGTTTGAGAATTAGTCGTAGGTTTTTAGCAAAATTAAAAAAAATCTGTCACTATGCGGTTGGCATTTGCCGTCTCATTGTTTTTCGGTCCCCTAACAGGGCCCTTGATCCCCCAGCTACCCCCCTTTCCACCATTTCCACCCGCTTTTCTAGTTTCAGTTCCATTTCCACTTACCCAGCTTCAGCTCCCTTTCATATTCGGCTTGTGTTTCCATTTCTCCTTCTCTGCTACAATTTAGACAGTCACTTCTGCTCGCTGCACATGGACACTGCCAAATATACGCATTAAAAATAATGTTGCATTAATATAGAACCTCCTTTAAGAAACTATGAGTTAGGAGCAAGTAGACTATCTTAAAAATATACTTTAGTGCCTTATGTTGCTTATAATGAAGTTAGTATTAAGCTACTCGCAAAACAATATGTATTGGCCAAGCTACAATTTTCGTTTTGGTTATAAAAAAATTTATTTTTTGTATATTTAATACAGTGGTGCCATAAAATCAATGCGTAAGAGCTCGGGGATGCATATATGTAGAAGTTTTGCGTTATGTGCTCTCTGCGCTTTGATGCGACCGTTGCTTAAATAATTTATGTGCCGCAAAATGTGCAAAGTAATTTATTCTGATTATATGCAAAACAAGAACCGGCGCAAAAATGAAAATGGGCATCAAATAAAATGTGAAACGGCCGTCGAGTGTCAAAAAAAAAAAAAGAAGAAAAAGAGCTTTGGAGTCAAGTGCAGAGTAAAGAGAATTAAGTCCTGCACCTGGGCAGCCTTATTTTCGTATTTTCCAAAGAATCCAACGAATCCCGCCTCTTGAAAGGGCCGTAAAAATTTATGTTGCTATAATTTAGCTTTAAAATCGCACCAAACCTCAACCTCCCAGTTCATCCCGAAAAGTGAGAAGTGGCAACCAAGGGGGCGTGGCACGCATTTAAACGGAAATAAAATAAAATTACAAAAAGTGCGCAACTTTCTGACGTTGCGATTGTTATCCCCGTTGCTCCGGTGTTTTCCTTTTTAGATTTTTTCGTTTATTTTGCGTTTTTTTTTGGACTTTTACTGAGGGCCGAAACGGCTGTCAGAAAGTGATTTAGAAACTATGCTATGACCCGGGTACCTTGGCCTGGTCGAGAACCGAGTTCTCCGAGCTCCCAGTTTGGAGTTGCGAGTTCTGGATTGGCATTTGTTTGTTGTCGGCTGTCGGCCGGCTGTCGTCGGTGGCCATAAAGTTGAATTTAAATGTAGCATTTTTGGTATTCGGCTATTGCCATTACCATTTTGTGTGCGGCTCTGGAAAATGCCTTGAAAACGAATTGGAATCGAATTGTTTGTACATTACTGCGGTTAGATAATTGAAGCCACATTCCAGTTGAAATTACGAAAATACGTTAGGCCGCCGCCGGTGAGTCAAGTGGCAAATATGCATAACTCATATAGTTTTTGCCACTTAAAAGCCACTGGCAAATATGCTGAAAATGTCAAAACGTCGCTTACATATTTAATGCGCTCTAACAGGCTTAATCAACATTACAAAGTAATTAGAGTTAATTCTTTTGTACTTGAGCGAGCAGAGACACCTGGCACAGGTAGGTCGGTAGGTAGGCAGTCAGGTACTGAAAGTGCTTACGCATGTAGCCGGTGACACGGCGAGATTGAAGGTGAAAATGAAACTGAACTGGAAACTGGAAGATGGAAGCTGTACGAAAGCTGATGAGGATGAAAATGATAATGAAAATTACGATGATGGGGATGAAGATGGTGGTTGGTGGTAGGGATGAGTATGAGGATGAGACCCGTATCTGTAAACTGTTGCGCGGCAATTTGCATGGTTAATTATCTATTAACTTGAGCATAACTTTTTCGGTGGGTGCGAGTGCAGAATCCGCAGGATCCAGAACCGCCAACAAATGCACACACACAGACACAAATACCAGGACAAGCGGGTGAATTAGGAGCCTCCAACGAAAATATATACATCCGTTTCCGCTCTTGTCCTGGCAGTGGCTGCCATTGTCATTATATAGGAGGTAAAGCGAACTGCGAAAAATTCTAATTGCTACAGAAGTCAGGTTGACTTACGAATACCCTTGAAAACTGCATGAAAATTCAAATTTTTCAAATAGAAAATATGATTGTTTCAGCAACAGCGATAAAAATACACTTTTAAGTGGGTATAGTTATATATAACTAACTAACTAACTAACAACTTACTTAATAAGCTGTTATCTGATGATTTTCGGTTCCTAATAGTTCATATACCCCACTATAAGTTTCAGAATTATAGAGTACAGGAGCAGCGTCAGCGGAAACAAGTTTATGGTAATCTTAATGCCTAAAGCTTTCCTTTGTTGTGATGCCGCTGCATGCCGTAAATTTCACTTATTAAATATTTGTGCTTAATTAAGAATTTAACTCTCACAACAAGCGAAATGTTGGGAGCTGAGTGACGGCAGGATCAGACTTTCAATGGCATTGGGAGCACATTTCAAACTAGGCTTTAAGTTGTATAATGTATAATTAAGTCCATGAGTTACGACCTACTTGAAAAGTTCATTAGGTGAGGCAATGATTTAAATTTATTGAAATCTCATTTAATGGTTTGTGAGATTCATCTAATCGTTCTTCCGTTTTGATAAATAACATGGTTTCAAATTTAATAAAAACCTTATAGATGAATACACAAGTGTCAATAAATAAGCACAAATATATAAAAGTATACATATGGGAACTATTGAAAGAAATATCAATTGAACTAAGTCATTTTACATGTTTCCGATTCAGACAATGTGAAGGTTATTGGCTGGCAATGGATTTCGAGTCGAATGCGAATCCATTTTCGGTTAATTTTTAAGAGCCCCAATCGATCTCCATTATTGACACATTTTTGACAAATTGCCAGATAGCCGCAGAGTTGGATTTGCGGAGTCCTTTTCCTGGTCCTGCAACTCGCAACCGAAACGTGTCTCGCATTTTTGAGGAGGCCGTTCTACCTTTCTGGTTTTTCGTGGTAATGGCAAATGGAAAAGGGTCAACGATTTGCGTATTATTTGCTTTATTTTCAATACGCAGAACGAACCCTTGTCAGGGGCAAAAGAGTGAACCAAAAAAAATAGCAAAAAGGACTCATTGCTAGGCAATGGATGCCTCGCTGCTGCGCAAATATTACCACACTTTCTGCCTGCTCACTGCTCCCACTCACTTTTTGCTGGCCTGTTGTGTCCTTGCTCCGCTTCCTTCGCATTTCAGTTCATTTCTGGCCTTAATTATGTGCGGCACAGAACAAACAACAAATGCACAAGCAGCGCATATGCACTGCACATGCACTTTCAGCCCAGTTAATTGCTCACGGCACACTCGGAGCACTCTGCGCCACTTGACCGACCTGCCGAGACGTCCTGCGAAAGCCAGCCATTTGTCCTGCCACCTCCTTTGGCCTCCTCAAGTTCCCCAACCTCCTCTGCCTGCTCAACCCTGCTGAACCTCAGCTGCTCGCCGCCTGACACTATTTAAACTAAATGCTCACCTTAAAATCACATTCTACCAGGATGTCCAGGACACCGAAAATGTTTCTTTTGCCTGCGGCCAGCTTTTCGTTATTTAAAACGGCCTTTGTCTGCGCTTGACCCTCTGTCACAACGCCGCCTGTTGTCGTGCGCCAACGCAATTCCTTACTGGATAAAAAATACTGCACTGCAAGAAATTACGAAACTGAGTCCAATGACCTCTCTTGTACAAAAGAGAACCCTGGCAGAATGGGAGCCACTTTATGCTTAGTTGCAGACTAACTTTTAATTTGACTTTTATTGTATCCTTTATTAGTTTTCCACTTTGTTTAAATGCTCTCCTTTTTGACCAGCCGCATTGATACATCTCCATTTGGGTATATATCTATATTGATAGATATATATTTTTCTCCGTATACCTATTTACTTACGGCTTTTCGTTGGCCAGCTGCCTTTGCAGTTGCTTGTTGCCGTGCACAATATTGCGGAGGCGACCGGCTTTGATGTCCGCTTATCAGTTCATCGCCCTGAATTTTCTGTCGTACCCAAGGAGCGGTCGAAAAGGGTTCTCGGTGCCGTCGAGGTTAAGCCTTTTCTGCAATGTCCACAGATAGTTTTTCTTTGCCAGATCCGCATCGAAACGAGGGATAAGTCGGACTGTGAAAGCTTAAACTTGGCTATGCAAGTGTACACGTAATAATATGGCCGCAGTAATTATAATTCTAACACAAAGAGTGTTGGTCTTTGGGTATTTTTGACTACCCAGAAATGTGATACAGAGAGAGTATATTCACGTTTTCTTTGTTTGGCAACTGCACAATGGTAGAGCTGTCAATTTACTTAGCCCGAAAATGCAGGTAATAATGAGAGTCCGGCCAGCGGTAGCAAAAAACATCCCAAAATGTCGACGTCGACTCATGCCCGAAAAAATTCCACTTCCTGCGGCTTAATTTCCGTTTCAAGTGAATTTCCTTGCTGCTAATTTTGTTGCACACACAAACATTTGGTCGGAGAGCACGTGCTACAATGGAAAGTGGGCCACACGGACACGAGCACGGACAGAACGGCGAACGGACGGACAGAAAATACGGACGGACAAAGATCCCGGACACAAGCACGGACATTGCTTTCATGCTCCGACTCTCCAGCCAGTGATTTTCGCCGGCTTGCCATTTGTTTAGCGCATAGTTTTCTTGAACCAAAACAAAGCCAAGCCAGAAACAAAGCGAAAGCTTTAATATCCGCACTCAATGCCACAACAGCAACAAGCTACATGGCGAACAATGCTCACTTCAATGTCTATTGATGGGCCACGTGTGTGTTACAGCACACACACACTCACACTCTCAATGTCTAGTCCTCAGTTCCAAAGAATATCCTCCATGGCACCATCCCATTGTCAATGACCAAAGTTTGCTTCGTTTATACTTGAGAATTGGTGGCATTACGACCAGAGACCAGAGACTTTCAAAAACAGATAATGATTTTGGGTTGTTGAGAAACTCTCTTAACATTTTTCTTAGATAAATACATAAAAATATCCTTTTTATTTTTTCACTTTATGAACTTAACTTATTACGGAATTGAAATACTCGATTAGTTAAATATGAAAAATTTTTTCAAATAATCTTGAAGTATATTGCAGAAAAGCATATCCATATGGCTTAAACCACATTATTTAGTATAAAAACGAAAAATCCCAATTCTGCTACAACGAAGAAACTACTTAAATTTCTTTCCCCATAAACTCGAGGTCCAAAAGCCAGATTGTGAGTCCGCCGCAGACTCGGCGCATATTAAGCCATTGTGAGCCGTGCCAGGACGCTTTTAACCCGAAACTCAACGAGTTAGCGTCTCAGACAAAACTTTTTCAGCTGAGCGGCAGGATAAAAGCTGCACGGCCATTACTATCATTCACAGGACGAAGCGGCAGTAGCAGTTGCAGCCACAACTAAAACACCCGACTGCTATTACGGTGGCTTAGTCCTGTGATACTCGTCGGTACTGGTGCTGAGTCCTGCTGCGCCTGTTTCTGCTCCTGAAACTGGTGTCCTGGGCCTGAGTGTTTGCTGCCGTTTTTATTTGCAGTGCTTCAGTTTATGGGCAAATGTGCATTGAGCATTGAGCATTTGTGTGTCTCTATCTGTACAGGGAGGTAACTGTGCACCGAGCAGCGAGGACTAAGGACTCAGACCTCTGGTCTCTGTTCTCTGTTCTCTGGTCTCAGGACTCAGCCGCATATTGTTTGTGGTCCATTGTCTTCATAGGCCCATTCCGTATTCCATACTGCGCTTGCAGTAGTTAGTGTCTGCGGCCAGCAGTTCGACTGACTGCTCGCAAGTGGTTATTTATCCTGGGCCCCCTTTTCTAATGGCTAATGTGAAATATGCATGCTTAATTGTAATTCTAAATCCGAAACCACGGCACATTAGTTATCCGGTGGGTTGGTCGGTCGGCCGTTCGGCAGTCACTGTTGCACATTAACATCAATAATAAATTTCGATTTGCGGCAATTACAAATGGGGCTCTGGTACTGGAAATACTTTGCAGATGCACGGGTATATGTATGTATATATACAAATTGATTGATTTATTATGTATTGGGTTGTGGGCACTCATTGTGCGCTTGGTTCGATGAAAAGCGTTTCGAAAATTATTCCCCTCGCAATCTGCATATGCATATGCATACGGATAGGCATATAATATGCGTTTATTCCTAACACAAACGTTACTATTTAACCCAGGGCTATTTAGAAAAAATCAATGTCTATGGTAATCCCGATGCCATAAATGTCACATGCATGCCGCCCCCAAAGGCAACGATTGCTCCCACCACGGCGGTAAGTCATAGTCATCATCATGGAGGTCACCACTAAACCAAAACCAATAGAATGCACTGGTTGGCATTTAAATTAATTAATGAATAGCCGGGCAAATCATCTTACTGATAAATTACATTAAAATTGCATTATGTCTGCATAAGTGAGAGGAATATTTGCATTGGGATTTGCGTTCATTTATTGAGACTACCAACTAATGCTGCAAATAACGTGTAATCGGATACATGTATGCATGTGATGATGCATTTTTAATCCCCGCGCTGTAAAGTTATATTTGTGAATTAAAGAGCTCAATGCGGCTAATCTTGTTGGTTGCCAGCTGCAAATTTAAAATTCAATTTAGCACTAAAAATGTGTGTAAGCCAGCCTTTTGAACCAAATACCTTTTACACATATTAGTTACCTACGACTTTTAATTAACCAAATGAATGAAAGCTTATCGGGTTTCTTCCTTAGAAATTCCAATTATTTAAATATTCATTTTATTTATGTTCATTAAATTTTCTGAATATCAATACCTTGAAATTATTTTATTAGTTGTATCCTAAAGTTTGGTATTATTTTGTATTTATTTTTTCTTAAGGATGAGAGTTCTTTGATTTACGAAGGATCTGGAGAGGTATGTTGATTGCCAAGTTATTATTTATTATTCATTTAACCCTTTTACTCCCTTATTGTTTTATCTATCTCCCTCTCCGCCTTTTCATATTTTTGGCCCCCAGAGTGTTATCTTCGAAGATTCGACGGAAACGAATATTTTAAGTGATGAGTTTTGGGATACAGGCGAAGAGGTTAGTCTGCAGTCCTATTGGAAAAACTCTATAAAATTAAGTAAATTGAAAGTGCATTAAACAAGGGCAAATAAGTTTGCTCATTGTGGTGCTGCTGCTATTGACAGTGCTCTTGAAATGCTGCATAAATGGTAATATTGGTCAGCAGTGCGGCTGCCCTTTGCATAATTAAATATTTACATTCAGTGAATATAAGTTGATGTCAGGAAAATGTGTGAAAATTGACAGCGGTTTGCACTCGAGTCCTAATGATTTTTCACTTCTCCCCCTTTCCACAGGCGACAGACATCTTCGACGCCAGTGGCATGCAGCCCCCAGGACAGACGCAGTATTCGCACGAGAGACGTAAGTGCATCCCCCCAAAGGAATCCATTCCACTTCGCCTAATGTGTCCCACTGTATTGTCCAATGCTAATGCAATGGTTTTCATCAATTGTTTTTTTTTTCCTTCCGGCAGCGTACCGCGGCATCAAGGGCGAGAAGGGAGAGCGGGGGCCCAAGGGCGACAGCATTCGCGGTCCGCCGGGACCGCCGGGTCCGCCCGGGCCCAAAGGCGAAACGGCCCCCTATCCGCCCTTTGTGGAGACGACGAGTGCGGGGGCTGTGAGTATTGCAAATAGAGACTTATTTGCCGCTGGCATCTGCACAGGAAAAAAAGTTTCAAATTAAAATATAGCTTTAACATCAAAGCCATATTACCAGAGCTATCAGAAAACAATGCACCTACCATTTTAATAAAGCTGCAAAAATACATAAAATCATTTATAAATGCGCCTAAAAGTAGGCAACGATTACTGAATAGTAGTCAAGCTTGTTAAATGGTTGCATTAAAATTGTTCCTGGTAGCTGAAATAGAATACAAAAATATATATTTCAAATTTGTTGTATAAATGAAACTACAAATTTGTTGTATAAATGAAACTAGTATGGTATAATTTTTTTCCCTGTGCCGTTGTGGCGGGCAACCTGAAATTGCCTGCCTGCCATAACGATGTGCCGCGGTAATGTGATCCGGATTCACAGCCAGGTGCTAAGTTTTGTATTCCATTTCCCCTTCGCAGAAATACACTGGCGAGTGTACATGTAATGCGTCTGATATCCTAGAGGCCATCAAGGACAATGAGTCGTTGCGGGAATCGTTGCGAGGAGCGCCGGGTACAGCGGGCAAGGATGGAAAGCCAGGGACCCCTGGACACACCGTAAGTAGCAGTCCTTGTCATTTCGCAGGATTTTCTCTATCTGTTTTTATACCTCAGCGAAGGATATTTAAGTATGGCAAGACGTATAGATATAATATTACACAGAAAGTAAAGGGAGTACTGATAGAATTAGCCAGTTCTATAGTATTATATATACATATAGTTAGTATATAGGAAATTCTAAATATTGCACAAAGTAAATAAAGGTAAGCGTAGTTAAGCATTTAGTAAGTTATTGTACAGATCTTATATGCTCTATATATGCATGACTTAAGTTTAGTTTTTATTCTAAGCATTTCATTGGAGAAAATAGTGAAGGTTTTTTTATAAGTCAAAGCTGCTCTCAAACGAACTATGTGTATAATCGAGCTGGAAGGTATTTGAGCTAAACTTTCTTTCATGTTTTCCTTCCGTTCGTTGGGCTTATCTGTGTGTACGGCAATTTCGAGTTACAACGGGTTGGCAAAAAGGCAATATTTGACATGAATCTAACACATTTTCAATTTCATTACACACATCGTCTAATCTCCAAGAGTGAGTGGATTGAAGCAGGATGGACTGGGGAATTGGCAAACGGAGGGTGGGCAATTTCAGAAGGGGCTGCATGTTTTCCTATGTCAAACATCATAATTTGCACTGTGCACCATGTGTGTATGTGTGCGAGAGTGTGCGTATGGCTGTGCGTGTAACCGGAAATGGAAAAAACGTTAACGTACACTTACTCACAGACACACACGAACACTTAGAGTCGCGTGGAAGATGAGAAAAAGGAGAAAATGGGACCGAATCGTAACGAAAAATTTCTTTATGCGCCAGCTCACGCTTAAACACTTATCCACTCTCCGGGTGCTACTCGTTATATTATCTCATCAACTGGGAACGTCTTTGGCAACCATAAGAGTTCACAGTGGATACACAAAGGACATGTCTCCCTGTCTCCCTGTCTCCCTGTGTGTGTATGTGCTGAACTACACTTGACTATGTACTTGCCATTTACTACATGCGAGTGTGCCAGTGTGCGTGTGTGCCAGTGTGTGTGAGTGTTTGAGTGCGGGTCAAAGGCAAAGTCCACAATGTAACAAGCTCTCCTCTCAACTCACTTAAGTGCTTATCACGCAACAGGGTCAAAAAAAAATGAAAGAAAACTTTGAGCAGCTAACCGAAAATATAGAATAACTTTGAATGCATGTCCATTACTTCGGTTGGAATTATTCAAAAAGCGAAAGCAGGCCAAAGACATTCACTTCTAAAGCCCATCTCTCCATCTCCATCTCCGTCTCCGTCTCCATTCAATCTCGCATTATCTGGGGCACTTTAGCAACCTGTGGAACGCAGCCTCTTCAATGCGATGCAATACATCAAAAGGAAAGCGGTATGCTCCGCATTCTGCGGTCCACTGCCAGAAGCTAAATATGCCAGCTTAAGCCCACCCCCAAAAACCCCCCTTTCACTCCTCCTTTTCGGCCCCGAAAAACCCACTGACCCACCCAAATGCCACCCCGTATCCTTAAGCCCAACCCACTCAAAAAGGCCTTTGGACGGGCACAGTGAAATATGGCAAGCTGGCGCGCATACCGGAAATTCCAGCGACAACTTTGTTGCCCCACTGCTAATCCCTTAACTAATAGCAATTAATTTAAAGGACGACGATAAGCAACAGCTACACAGGCCAACACAGCAACAAGAACCAAAAACAAGAACAAGAACAGGCACTGAAACATGGCACGCAAATGGCTCACAGCGTGACCATTTTGCATAAGATTAAGAACATCGGGAGACACATTTTTTGTGTGTACCCATCCATGTAGCCTATTGGAATGTCGGTAGCCCCAAGACCCAAAACTTAATCCAATCCCAAAGGCCCCAAAAACCGAACCACATGCCACCACATGGACGGGCCCGGTCGCGTAGATTAATGAGCTCGGACTAAAACGCAACGATTATGTAAATCGACCGCAGCCAGTTAGGAAACCCCCCAAAATGCTATAGCTCCACAAAACAGCTCCTTGAAGTCGCAGTCCGTAGACGGTGTAGAACTTGCCATGTAGACGTAGATTTGTAGCTGTAAGGACGCAGGACACGTTATATGCACGCCCACTAATGTGATTTATTTCTCTGTCGCTGCCGGCGACGTTTCTTCCCTTTCTTCCCTTTCACACCGCTCCACCGCTTCAATACTCTTCTTGTCCTGCTTCTGGATGTCTCGCTTCCGCTTCCATTTATCCAGGGAGCCACCGGAGTGCCAGGAGCCAGAGGCGCCCGGGGGTCCGAGGGTGCCCAGGGGCTGAAGGGCGAGCCAGGCGTCGACGGACTGCCCGGAGTCATGGGTCCGCCGGGACCACCGGGTCCGCCTGGTTTGCCCGAGAATTACGATGTAAGTATTCTATAGAAACGTTAAGAAAAAGCAAAAAAAAAAACATTTGAATATATTTACCAGTTTGAATGTTTCATTATGTCCTAACGGGCTCACTACTCCATTTTAAAGCGAATTGAGTGTGTCACGAGTAATTTACTTTCGGGTCTTTAACTTTTAAATAAACGTTTAAATTGTCTGATGGCACAAAAAAACTTTTCATTTATATTTATACTTTAACTTGTTTCTATAAAAGTCGTTAAATTATTTAGTAGCCTAAGTAATGGAAATTAAATTATAAAAAATATCGTGAAACACTCAAAGTTTACTTTGGATAATCCAAAGATATAAGTATAAAAGTAAATTTAAAGTTATATCAAGTTCTTATGCCCTCGTCCCTTATATGTACTACATATATATAAATCAATTTACCATTAATTCATATTTTATTTACAAATAATTCTTACACATAGAGGACAAGGGTATCCACTCTTCGGCTAATCGAAGTTAATATTATTCATAACTTCCCTAGCTACGTTTCAACTTGGCTTTCGATCAAAATTGCACCTTTTACACTGGGCAAACACAGCGGCGTCAGATGGCTAATGCAGTTGCTCGCTGTCTGGTCGCGTATCCTTCCGTCGTTTCGTCCTGCCGCTCCTTGTCCGTCTGTTCTTTCAATCACGCACATCCTTATGAATTGCGAGGACTGGCCAAGGTAAACGTCCGTCGTGTTTTACAAGCCGCACAATTTGCCTAAACTAATTTCCTTCCTGGCTCGCGCAGTAACTGTGAAAAATTACCACCCTGGTGGCTCGTGGCGTCACGCCAGCTCCAGATTCAGATCCTTATTCCTATTCCAACTGGGAACTGAGAACTGGCGACTGGCAACTGGGAGTCAGAGTCAGAGTCTGCCACAAGCGGGCACGTTCGGTGGCCACCATTGTCGTTGTCGCGAATGCCACAAATGGCCTATCTCTGCTAATAATCTTAAAACCGCAGAGGTACCACGAAATCATCTCCTGGCGAAAGGGCCGAAACGTAAGCGTCTTGAGCACGCGAGCCACCAGACCAAGCCTAACCCAAATGGAAGTGGAGTCGTCGTGTCGACGCTGAAGTCAAGTGGAGTCTGCACTGGCAGAAAAAAGGTCCTACTTGAAGGCAGTTCAAGATAGGTTTAGAAAGTTACAGTAGAGCAGGAAAACCTAGTGAAGTAATATAAAATACTTCCTATAGTAATAATATAAAATAGTCAATTGCTCTATTAAATCTTGTAAAATATTTCTTTAAAATATTCATCTTTTTTTTTGTAATATATTCCTATAAAAATGGTTTATAATAATAGAGTTACTTTCCGTGCAAGTGTAGCCCTTACTGTAGTACTGCCCTTAGGCGGCAGTCATGGGCTCAGTTTTCAGAAGGCAGGAGGAAGGATTCGGGGTGCCGCATGCCACATGCCACTTGCCACATGGCAATGTCGATGGCGGTGTTCCAGCTGGTGGCAATTACCGTTATCAGCGCATGGCGCGCAGTTCACGCGGTTAAATGCGGTGGCACGCACACAGATACAGATACTGATACAAACACAGATACGATTGGTGAGCAGGGGTCAGGAGGCAGGAGGCAGGAGGCAGGAACATGGAGTCGGAGTCACCCACACAAAGGCAAACACATCACATCACTCCGGGCATCCGCACCGTTGCCACTTTGAACCCTTTCATGCAAGAGTGAAACTTTTCTTTTTGCCGCTCGGCTTTATCACCGCATTTCAACGCCGTATGTTGCCCGCTTTTCCATCTAACTGTGTGTGGGTGGAGTGGGTGGCTCTGGGTGACTGTGGGTGGGTGGGCCGTAATCATTATCGCACTGTTACGTTTATGAAAGTGTCAAGCTACTTGTGGTCGACGAGGCGGCAGTAAAAATCAGACAGCCACTCGCCTGTCGGCCCGGCCCGCCCATTGTTTAATGTCGGAGGGTTTATCATCATTATCATCACCCCAGAGTCGGAGCCTTTTTAAAAGCTTTCCAGGGAAAGACTCGTACCCTCGGCATTATCCTGTGGATTGGGCGGTGCCAGGACACACGACTAGGAAGCCACCAGCGGTTGAACAAATGCGCTAGAAACCCAAGCATATAATAATAAAATAGAAATCAGATGGCAAAGGGAAGGGGAAAGGATATTAATGGGATATATTGCTAAAGAACTTAAGGGATAATGTAATAATATATATCATATACTTTGCCTCAATGTAGGGTATACAATTAGTTGGGCGATATTAAGAGAAGACTGTTTCTAAAGGCACACTTAGAGTTCCTTAGGAGGGAAATGCTTTTATGTTTATTAGAACGGCTTTTGATTGTCGGCACGACATTCACTTCTTCAAATGTTTTATTCAGAAATTCAATTACCCATGCCCATGTACAATTTGTTTGTCTATGAGTTTAACCGCAAAAGTAAAAGTTGCAATTTTGAAACGCTTCCCGATTTTCTACCAGTGAAATCATCTACTAATACGCTTTAATTTCACGCCCATTGCTCTATATTATTGTTAAACGTATATCGTATATCCAAAAAAACTATGTATTCTTGTAACAATCAACACATAAATAACAGATAAATTGGAATCCAACCAGGACCTTCAAGGTATAAACATTTTAACAATTTCATCTTATGTTCTACCCACCATCACCACCACTTACTCGTTAATAAAACACAACTAAAATCGCAAAAAAAAAAAAAGAAAAGGTTTGTCGGGGGTTAAGCGCTGGCCACCGCCTTTAATGGACTAGAACCACTTGGCATCATTAGCCCCGCCCCGAAATCTGAGAGGCGGTACGCCCCCAAAAAGAGGCCCAACCACGCCCAAATAAGAGAAAAAACAAAAAAAAAAGATCATTAATCAAATTTCCGCCGTGTATTTGGGTGCATGTGGTGTCCTGGCGGCGGTGTCCCTCGTCAAAAACGGGGGCCGCCTGCTGTGAAGAAAAACGATCAGAAAAATGGGGGTACCCCGAAGACGAAGATACATGTATCGAAAATAAATTGTACAACAAGCAAATATTTAACAAATTACTATGCCCATATACACATACCCGCACACAGGAATCCCTAATGGTCAACTCGATGGGCGCATTCCGGGGCACGACGCAGCCAGGAGCCAAAGGTGTGCCCGGCGAGAAAGGTGATGCCGGCCAGAAAGGAGAGCGTGGCGATCCGGTAAGTCATGGGGCATGTTCTGATAAATGGCCCGGGTTTTCCTTGAACTCTCTCTCTCTCTCTCCTAACCTCCCAGTTTCCCATGCCTCTAGATGTGTGTGTGTGTGTGTGTGTGCGTGAGTGTTTGCATTATAAAGTGTATTTTGAGGGGGTGCGGGGTGGAGGTTGGAGGCCCACACGATTGTTGTTTCAAATATATAATAATAATAACTTCTGCCCTATTGACTACTCAATTGATTTCGAGGCTTCTTAAAAGGGCAATCGGGCCAAGGACTTTGTTTCCTTTCGGCCCAAATGAGCAAAACAGGGCTACGACGATAATTCTCTATTGGGCCGGGCCATAATCGTTTTTGGTCGGCCATTTGGGTGCAGAAGGTCAGAGGTTTGCATTTACGACCAAAGACCAGAATGTAGTTTAGCTGCAGATAAATAATAAAGCTCTATAAAAGCGTTTTTAAACTTGTATACTTTTACATTTTATTTTCAACTGTCTATTAAATCAAGAAATATGACTTTATGAAGAATCTGGATGTTCAGGGTTCGGTTATTTTAATATTTTACAGCTTCCCAAAGTGACAAAGGTATATACTACTAAATTTATTATTTTTAACTGTCTATTAAATCAAAAAATAGTAAAAGTGCTATGACTTTATGAAGAGCTAAGATAATTTTCGCTCGGTTATGGCACATTTTAATATTTTACTGCTTCCTAAAATGACTGCTTCCTGGCAAATAAATGCCAAGCGATTAACCCCGTGAAAGGATAAACGCCCCATCTACCAAATTACTACTTCAGTTCAAGCTAAATTGTACCCAATTTGATAGATAGTAATAAGTCTTTTCTTGGGACGCTCAGCTCCAGTTGAGGTCCTCCTATTCTATCCGTTCGTTATCCCGAATTTCGTATTTATGGCAACGCAGTCATTTGTGCAGGAAATACACAATTTGGGACATAAATTTCTATCAGCAGTTGGCCAACAAAAATGCGTCAGTTGCGACGATGGGGATGTGTCTTTCGATGGGAGCCAATTTGTGTGCATTTATAGCTCATTTGATTTTCAGTGGATATGATATGATCAGCAGCTTAAAGGGGGGCCACGCACACACTCATCATAAACTATTTGGTTTCGTTTCGTTTCAGTTTCTTTTCACTTCTCGTTTTTGGCATTACTTTCATAATAAGTTTTGGCCATTTGGAAAGCTCATCCTGCTTAGGCGACGCTTACTTCCCAGCCATTACCCTGTATGCCATTTAGCAGCTTAGTTGGGGTGGCTTTGCACCCTCGAACTCCCCTCTGCGGGACTCCCTTTTTCCAGGATATTTCTTTTATGTCCTGCAACCTAAAAACTTAAATCTCCGACCATGGCTCGCATAATGTTCTTGTTGTTAGTCTGTTTGTTTGTCGGTTTGTGTTTTTCCCGGCTTTAGCTTTTGAGCTCGGTTACCTTCCGGGTGTCGCAGATTACTCTTCCAAAAGCGGCATCCAAATTGGGCCCACGACCTTTGATATATATGCATAAGTAATATTTATGCGGCTTGTGGCACAGGAATCTGGTGTAAGAAGGTCGCTCTTTTAAGTAGTTATTCCCGCCGGTGGCCACACCCGAAATTAATCGTGCGTGAAATAAAAAGAAATTATGCACACAGCACACACACACACACACTTGATGAAACAAAAAAAAAATAAAAAAAAAATCGATTGGGATTTTTATGATAAATTCACGCCCAATTTGTCAGGGAGACGGCTTTATTGCATTACAATTTTCGGGGGAGAAAACTAATATGGAAATTAGCATTTTAAACGTATGAATACACGCACAATTAGGTACGTTTCATTAAGCCTAAAAAACAGGAATCTCAAAAGACATCCAGTCGTGTGTGTGTGTGTGGGTGTGGGTGTGTGTGTGTTGCCTTATTAATTATTCATTAGTTGGTATTAAGTTGGCGATGTGGAGCAAGGTTCGCCAACGCAACAAACTGGGGAAAATCGAGGAAAGTAGCAGCCGGATCAGCAGCGAGCCTCCCAATTTTCCCCAACCAACTGCAGGCGTGCGAATTTATGGCGAACCATTTAAGGCGCTGATGATGTGGAAGACGACGCTGGGGATGAATTGAGTCGAAGGAAGGAAGCAAATTTCCACAAAAAGGACCTCCTTGCCCCCTCCCTGCCCCAAAAAAGGAATATGGTTTTGTGTTTTCGGGCTTGTCACCAGGCATTGCATAAATTTCTCTGCTCGTGTGTTGCGTGTGTGTGAGTGTGGGATTTCGGAATTGATTTGATTTCAAAATGAGTTTGAATTGAATTCCTTTTTTTTTCGGTCGTCGACAAAACGTTTGAAATTGAGTTTTACGGCCAAATTAGGCGAGAGAACTGCTGTTGCCGCTTCTAGGCTCCCTACCCCCCACAACCGTATATGTATAGTATTCCCCGTGTTCCTTGATTTCCCCCCCTGGGCGGGCACACATGTATGCCTACACATATTTAAGACCGTAAATCATTTCACACAACTTGCGCTCCTTTCTCACCGAAATCTTTCCGCTGGCAACAACAGGGTCACAAAGGTGCACACGGGCCCAGCGGCGCAAAGGGTGAGCCCGGCGAACCGGGAACACCCGGACTGCCGGGATTGCCGGGACAGGCTGGACAGCCCGGCGGACTTGAGGGACTCGCCAGCGCCAATGGGACCAAGGGCGAGCGGGGCGAGAAGGGCGAGAAGGGCATGCGGGGTCGGCGTGGAGGAACGGGCACCACTGGACCAATTGGACCGCCCGGAAAACCCGGACCCATGGGCGATATTGGACACTCGGTAAGTGAAGGGTGGAAAGCGACTGAAAGAGTCCCGACCACTCACAACTTTCGCATGCATATTCATGAGATTGACCAACTTTCACATGCTTTCACCCATGCTGGCCACAAATTACTTCGTGGGTGCTGCTGGCACTGAGTTTTTGAAAGAAAAAAATGTGTTTTTAAAAATGTTGTTAAAGTACAAAATTATCTAGATAAAATGGCAATCTTGTGGATGGCCGCGGTATTTACAATCAACAAGAATAAAGGCATTTATTAAATTTAGGCATATTCAGCATTGCATCTAAAACATATTTATGTTAAAAAGAGTTTTTAAAATTCGCCAATTTTTTGGCAGTATTTTCTATATTCTATATATTACGATCCTAGGTCGCTGTTGCTGTTACTATTATTTTGGTTTTAATTGCGAATTAGTTTCCTATCCTAATCTTAGACCGAATAACTCAAAATTGTGGCTTACGGCGCCCATGACCTAGGCTATATATTCCTCGATGCTAAGAATGTTCGCAGACAAACAGAATTTTCCTGGCCGCATTCGCAATCTAGACAATCAGGGCACTGAAAGAGGTTGAGTCGCACAGCAAGAGGAGCTGCTGAAAAAAAAGGACAAGAAGCGTTGGAATAAAGTCAAACGAAAAGTATTTTAAGTGCATTTTCATCACGGTTATTCAGGACGCGGCAGTTGGTGCATCGCACGATTCCAATGGCAGTTTACCCAGAATTTCCGCCATTATTCCGCAATAACAACAGCTAAGCAATGCCAGCAAGGAGCAAAGTTTCCTATTTTTTACTTTCTTTTTTTTTTGGATCCGAGTCAGAGTCAGTGAATTGAGAGGCAGGCGCGTGTGCTGCACGGTATGCCATTGCAAAAGGACACCATGGCATTCTCTATGCCAACTGGCATCGTTTACCGCCCCGAAAAATCAAAATCAAGCAACGTATTTACATGAGCTGCCATTTCTGCAGCCAAATTTTTGGAGTGGGCCACGGAACTTTGGCTCGATTGCCGGAACGAGCAATGAGACAAAAGCGTTGCAACTAGCAGAATTGTTGCACATTCCGAAAACGGCAAAAGTTTGCCCGTTTTTCTGGCCATAGTTCAAGTTGCCCCATTGGTCCGATTCCCAGTGTTAGGAACTGCATTTGGGCCAAGTTGGATGTGCTGCTCACGGGGCATTCCATGTGGCTGCTGGCTTTTGCTGGCAATGATCTTATAATTTGCTCTACAACTTTCCCACTTACGAAGCGAGGCGAGTATGATTTTTACTGGCCATCTGGAAACTTGGATACCTGCCGGTGTCATTGTCATTGAGTGCATTTTAAACAAGCCTTATAGTATCATTATTTTTCATACAATAGCCATTTTGTTGTTAAGTTTACTGATTTTAATGACCCCAACATTAATTGATTCACAGGGCCGTCCTGGCATGACAGGACCAAAGGGTGAGATGGGTCCCAAAGGACCGAAGGGCGATTCCGGCGGACGCGAGGGGGTAAGTGCCAAAAGTCGATGTCAAGTATACGCCCCGTGGGGCAAGAGAATGGTGATGGATCACCAGGGGTGCTCCATGTACTCACCTACTGAAACTCACTTGCAGACAAAGGGCGATAAGGGAGACCGAGGTCAGGATGGTCGCGATGGCTTGCCAGGACCTCCAGGATTACCCTCAACTGGTGGAGGCGATGGCGACAGCGGCGGCGTGCAGTACATCCCAATGCCAGGACCTCCAGGACCTCCGGGACCACCGGGACTGCCGGGTCTTTCCATCTCTGGCCCCAAAGGAGAACCCGGAATGGATTCGCGTAGCTCCTTCTTCGGCGATGCATCCTACTACGGACGACCAGGTGAGATAGGCTATGCAAAAGTGTGCTATACTAACATAAATTGTATATATGTCACTTGTGAGCTTAGTTAGCTAGTGGTCAATATCTGTACATAGTTAGCATTATCCTTGCCCAAGAGCAACAAAAAACCAAAAAACCTAACTTATCCAACCGCTATCAATCCATGTCATTTGCATCGTCCTCGTCATCAAGGAGCGCGCTCATCCTTGGACGAACTCAAAGCACTGCGAGAACTGCAAGATCTTCGCGATCGGCCCGATGGCACAGCCGGTAATCGAACTAACTAACTACAATCTACAATCTACAAACGAAACTCCATTCCACCACATTAGAGTAGTTGTAGTCCTTTTGTATGTTGCATGACTTACCTTTTGATTCAGCTGATTACGTTCAGTTCCTAAATTACCTTTTCAATCACCACCAACTCCATTAATGGGTAGTGAGTTCCTCATATTTGCACATCATCATTAACTCATTTGCCATTGATGGAGTACAACGTGTAAACATTTTCTTTATGCGCGATTTTTCCCATCGTCATGACTTTTCCTCCTCCTCCTTCGCCAAAAATGGGAAAAACCAACGACTCATGGCCCCCTTCCCCACACACAGATATTACATATTTTAGTTACCAGTAATATGTTGGTCAGAAGTCAAAATGGAAAATGGTTGAATGTGTGCAGATGTAATATTTAAGCACAGTTTTATTCATATTGAATTTTGGGCACACATGTAGAGCAACAGGATATAACAAGGCTTTTTAATTATAATTACATTGTTAAGTGCACGAATATTGATTTATTGATTTGCTCATTCGAATATCAAATATTGTAAAGGCATAGAATTTGTGAATTTGCGTGTAAAGAAAACTTTGAAAAAACAAATAGAAGTTAGAAATAAGTATGTTGGCACTGTTGTGGTTTAGCACTTATTAAATTCAAACTATGTGAAAGCAGGATATCAAACGATGTGTCATAATGCATGAACTATGTATTTTTAGAGACACCACGCCAGCCAGGACATTCCCACAAGCATGAGGAGACCCTGGGGCTCGTCGATGGCGAGGAGCCATACTTCTCCGCATCCTCATCGAACATGAACATGAAGATTGTGCCTGGCGCAGTCACCTTCCAGAACATCGATGAAATGACAAAAGTGGGTGTCGATTGGTTAAATTTGGCAACTGCCATGTATTTTTAAAAACCCTTTCGCTGATATAGCATAGTATATGTGTGTACATATGTGTATTCCGCAGAAATCGGCCCTGAATCCGCCGGGCACATTGGCCTACATCACCGAGGAGGAGGCGCTACTGGTTCGCGTGAACAAGGGATGGCAGTATATTGCGGTGAGTTTTGGGACAAATCCTTTTTCGGTTTTGGTTTTGGGTTGCGATATGATTTCTGGCTCCTAAGCAAACAGAGGGACTTTTAAAATGCCAAATATGACAGCCGCTGAGCCCGCCGCCCGCGGGCGGTTATTATTTTATAGATCCCGCTCCCTTCCCTCCTCGCTTCTTGTGCCATTATGGCTATAAGCTGCTCTTTGGCAAAAAAAAAAAGGAAGGAAAAAAGGAAAACAATGAAGGAGATTCAAATGCATGCAAAAGTAGATGAGACAGGCGTGGCAGAAGCTTCGTCTTATTTATTTATTTATTTTCCTGTGCCTGCCATAAAGTAAGGTTTGTTTGGCATTGCCCTTGTATCGACTCGTTTTTTATTTGCACATTAAATGTTGCAGACGTTCGGACTGATTGCCACCCGAATGTAGGAGGTGTATGTACATACTATACACATACATATGTGTATCTGCGTTATTCAATTATATTGACTTGCGCTTGGCTTTTCACTTGAGCCGGTTAAGGGATACAAATACAAGGGGACACGGGGGGGTGCGACTGTCCTGAGACATGTGGCATGTGGCAGGCAATTTGAGTCAGCCAAGTCAGTCAGTCCGTCAGAGGCTCAAAAAACATTTATTGATGGCACATAAAACATGCATCGCTTCATATGGCTTGGGGATAAGTAGAAGGCAGACCATAAATTCTTTTGCCAGATTAAAAGTAATATTAAACGGAAATCGAAGGTTTTTATTGTCGTCCTCTGGACAATTCTCCTAAAATGTCGAAATTTGCCAATTAATCTGGACCTTGCGTTGAAGGTGAACTTGCGCCTTATGGGAGCCTTTTATTACCCCACTTTCTCCCTTGCAATTTGCTTGGGTCAGCAGAAATTACACACAAAATTGGTCGATTTCACAATAGCTTGTTAAACATTAAAGTGGCTACAATTTGGACTGCTTGTTGCGTTATTGAAATCATCAAAAAATGGAAAACGAAAGGCCAGCCAGGGGAAACTAGTGCCTCGATTGTGCGAAAGTGTACAAAATTCTCCGAATTGGGGAGCTGTTGCTGCTGCTGGTGCACAACAACAACATCGACAACGAAAAAGACGAAAAAAAAGTGCTCGAGATTCGATTTCCGCTTCCGTTGTTGCAGGGCACAAAAGTCAGCACAGCAGGGTTGTGCCTCGTGGCTCCAGGATCCTGGTTACTGAGCACCGAGCACCGAGTCCCGAGTCCTGGCAACTGGCATGTGCATAAGACAGCCCGGAATGAAAACGAAATCTCTTGCCTTTGACGGCAGCATTTAAATACTTTTGACAACAAAAAACCCAACACAGCACCATGAACTGTCAGTGTGTGCCGAGTAATATGGCGAAATCGGGTGGAGAGCAAAGGACCCTTTGTTGACGGAATATCAGCAAGCCCGGAATTTGGCTGCACGGAAATAAATAGTTATGTACTTATGCTCCAATAATACTCCAATTCTCGAAATGTTCGTAAAATGAATTCCCATTGAATACAATACTTTAGTCTGCAATTTCTAACTTAATATAATGGTTCTATTTTCGAAATAATAGTTTGTGAAGTATTGCGAATCTTTGCCGGTGTAGTCGGGACTCCCATTTGCATTTCGCTTTCGTCTGGGCCAAGTACACAGCAGTCTGTCGAGATAGCGAGATGGTAGCCGAAGCGCCAGCCTAATTAGATTTCAGTACACGAGTCGACTACTTAAAGTTCAAAATAGTAATTAAAACTTTTGTCAGACGACGTCGCGCATTATGGCAGTCGAAAATTTGACCCTAATACACTGGGCCCGCTAAAAAGCTTGGGCTGGGCGAAAGGATGGGCATAAGGACTCAGATCGGGGAGAGGGGATGGGGAGTGGGACACTTGCTACATATATTTACCCAACACGTAATGCAAATATTTGAGCAAAAGTTTCAATACAACGCTGATTTCATCGCATAATGGCAGGGAGCCGAACACCGGCTGTTTGCCTTCTGTTCCAGCGCTGAAATATTAACTACTTGAAAGGGTCTGACGAGCATACATATTTGCGCACAGAGCTCTTGTTTTATTAATTACAAATTCGTCAAACGCTTGTTTGTCTCTGCGCCTTTTAATTACGATTCCACATTTAATTCTCTCCCCCTTTTCGTATATCCATTCCCACTATCTTCTGCAGCTGGGAACTCTGGTGCCGATTGCCACGCCCGCTCCGCCCACAACGGTGGCACCCTCGATGCGATTCGATCTGCAGTCGAAGAACCTGCTCAACAGTCCACCGCCCCTGCTCAATACGCCAACGGTGAGTGGAAAATGATGGAAAATTGTCATTATCTTGCTGCCACACATCCACCTGCTTGCCACATTCGAATCGCATCCACATCCATCGGTGGTATAATGACATTGATACCGGGCCAAAAAAAGAGGAATTTCGAGCTCTGCGTCGGAAAATCAGAAGTCCTAGTTGCGATTCCCTTTGCCTGCATTAATTGTACCCGACTTTGATGTGCTCAACATGAATTATTTATAAATCGAGAAGCACGCTGACACTGATTTTCCGAATGTCATTTCCCGCCGAGAGTGTCTAACAAAAATGTATTCTACTCTACATAATTAGGTTGGCGATTTATTGATAGTTATTTTATGACGCTGCATCAGACATACAAATTTTATTGTAGTAGGAGTATACTATCAATGTTTTGCCAACTTAACTTTCTTCCAAGAAAGCTACAAAAATACACCACAAATGCACTACACACTACTTGTTCCTAATTTCACATTGAATACTCAGTGAGACGAGCTGAAAAGCTGAAGCAATTGCTATCGATATAACCTACTAAACTTATTTATAATTAATTGTCATTAAATGCAGTTTACAACCGCGCCCGAATACGAAACGGTAATTAAATCCATAATATTCGCATATCGTAGTGTCGACTAAAAAATAATAAAAACCAAACGGGCATATTTTCAAAAAGCCAAACGATTTTTGCACACACACACTCGTTGAATAAATAATTTGATTTGTTTTGCTGGTCGATGGAAATATTTCTAATTAGCAAAAATTGAATTTTAAGTTCTGTTGTACACGGAACAATTGGTGTAGTTTGATTTTCTGCTTTTGTCTGTATCCATTGTTTTTATAAATATATATTCACTAAGCCAATGGAAACCCTATACTTTCTATCTAGACAAATAAGTTATATGTTTTTGATTTCATTTCCTTGCGTGTTTCTATGTGATTTGCTTTTTTAACTAGACGCTTCTTGATTGAATTTTGTGTCCTTTGCTTTTGGGTAATCCATGAAGCTTAGTTCTCAACGAAACCAAAAATCCAGAATGTTGAGAGCTTCTTTTTTGTGTCTCGGTGTTCGTATGCTCGGAACTTTCCATTTAGATATATTAAATTATGAACATTTTTGTCCCAAATTTATGGCTGCGTCTTCAAACAAATTTAATGGATTCGAAAATAATAAACAAATTAAAATCGCATTTCCAGTGGTATCCGCGAATGGTGAGTCCTCTTTCTCCCCCCTCAATTTAGCTAGATCCGACCTTTGAGCTCCTCTGCCCACGTTTTAACATTTTTATGAGTGCTGTTTTTCTTCTGTATTTTTTTGTATTTTTTTTTTGTGTTCATTGCCCGGAAGGAGGTTTTGGCATCTTTTGTTTTTGTTTCCTTAGAGTCCCTACAATTATTTGAGATATTTTACTATCCATTACTCGTACCTATCAATTATTCTACTGAGTCCCCGGGGGGCGGTGGTTGTGACCGCCCTCCCTTTGTTAAGCAAACAATTTCTGGCTATTAAATTCTGTATTAATTAGATCTTAAAATGCTTGACATAAATTCCGCATTAATTTCGTGCCATATTTTCTTGGATCCGCAATAGCTACGCGTGGCCGCACTGAATGAGCCCTCCACCGGCGATTTGCAGGGGATTCGGGGGGCGGACTTCGCCTGCTATCGGCAAGGACGACGGGCAGGACTCCTGGGCACCTTCAAGGCATTCCTCTCTTCCAGGTGAGTACTGGGTTTGCCTTTTGGCAGCGAGTGTGTCTTATCATTTTTTAGATTTTTCACGCGTATTTGGCCTGTTTTCGTGTTTAGTTTTTTCGTTGCTGGATATTAGGATTTTTTCACAAATCCAGCTTTGGGAATTTGTCGCTTCAATGCGCGGCATTGCTCATACGCCACGTTTCCCCGACTGAGCCGACACTTTGGGAACTCATTAGTTGCCGCATAATCTTGATATTTGAAGCGAGGCGAAAGCGGCAAAAATGCGCGCGCCCAAAGTATGAAAACAAAAGCTTGTGAAAACAATTTCGTGCAATTTATTTACCCAGTGCTACCGGCAAACCAGGAGGGCGGTGGTTTGTAGTAGGAGTTTTACGAGTTTTGGTGTTTTGGGGTGTGTAAGGAAAAAAGCATAAATAAACAAACGAACAAAGAGCTAGCATAGCACCTGCCCTTCAGACATCTTTTGATGGCAGTTTGTTTGTTCGCGTATAATTGCCGCTCGTATGCTGGCAATAACTTGTGCATAAACGGAATGCTTAACTCTCGTCTCGCGTCTGCAGGGTACAGAATCTGGACAGCATTGTGCGTACGGGTGACCGGGATCTGCCCGTGGTGAACACTCGTGGCGATGTGCTCTTCAACTCGTGGAAGGGCATCTTCAATGGCCAAGGTGGCTTCTTCTCGCAGGCGCCGAGAATCTACAGCTTCAGCGGCAAGAACGTGATGACGGACTCTTCATGGTACGATTCTACACTGCTGCTAAAACTTTTCAAATAAATACATATTGGTAATAATCTTTGTAGGCCCATGAAGATGGTGTGGCACGGCTCGCTGCCCAATGGCGAGCGCTCCATGGACACCTACTGCGATGCCTGGCACTCGGGTGACCACCTGAAGTCCGGCTATGCCAGCAATCTCGATGGCCACAAGCTGCTCGAACAGAAGCGCCAGTCCTGCGACAGCAAGCTGATCATCCTGTGCGTGGAGGCACTCTCGCAGGATCGCAAGCGCAAGAAGCGGGAAATCGGCGACGGCAGCAGGTGTGTACTTACACGTGTCCTATTGATTTGGCATTAACGTTTTTATTACTTGCCAACTTTGCTCATTACCTCCGTGGCCACAAGCACTTGTGCACAGTGAGAAAATACCACCTTGTTTTGAGCCTCTAATGTATTCACAGGCTTTGCAAACTACAAATGATGTGTTCAAAATCTACTTTAATTATAGTTGATGAATGAAAATATGACAATTATGACCACTAGCTTCGTTTAATATTATTTAATTTTGTCACTGTTTCTGTTTCATTCCACAGTCACGGCGAAAGTGAAGGCAGGGAGTTCAAGACGGCCGATGAGTATGCAGCGCATTTAGAAAATTTACTGCTGTAAGCGGAACCGGAAGGAAGAACAAGAGCGGCGTCACACCAAACCATTCTCATGCATAAAACAAAACAAATCACAGCACACACACACTCGCACACACATACACACCTACGTGCATACATTGAATGTAAACGTGAATCATGGCCATGCATATAATCAGCGAATTCCAAACAAAAACCAAAAAGAGAAATACTCAGACGGCAGATGGATGTTGCATATAAATACATACTTACATATATTACCCGTACGCATACACACTACTCGTAGGTAATATGTCTAATATATTGCTACACGTCGTATATGATAAACACAAATAGATATATATATATATATATCGTGGATATATATATTTGAGTTGTACTTTATGTTTAGGACACGGCACGAGCAAGCAGCAATTTTTTGTACAAGCAGGAAACGTATTCGTAGTTTGTAAACTGTAATTTGTAACTTACCGATAGCCGTAACCGAACTAATATCTAATTTTGTAATTACATAAGCTCACCCACAATGAAATAGAAAAATAAAAGAAAAGAAAAACAGCAGCGGAACACCCAGTCGCCTCCGCCTACGCAATACTGGCCAAATTAGTATCCTACTTAGATCGTATGGCAATGCACCCGAGAATCGAGAATAGAGAATCGAAAATCGAGAATCCAAAAGCGAGCAACTCTTCACAGGACCCTGTATATGCGTGTATAAATGTGTATTTTTGTCAAAAGACTTCTAGGTGTGTGTACATTATAAGTAAGCCCTGCGTGGTTACGATACGAAACAACCGTTTTTAACTATCGCATGCAGCTCTTTCTGCCCAGTCTATATACGGTATATATATCTGAAGGTTATATAGGATATATGTTTTACGACCGATTTCTACAGTACTCCTATCGTAGGCCAGAGATTTTCTACAGCGTAGCTCGCGATTACCCACAATACTCGTTACCGACGAATATTCCACATTCGGATCGCAGTTTTTATATGCATCAGATGAGTAACGATAATGAAATTATAGCATAATCAACACACATACACATACATAAGTACATACACACATCCGTCGTGGATGGTAAATTCGTAATTTATTGTCATTCGATAACGAACACTTAACTAAATTCTAATTATAGTTACCGATAGTTAGTTACATAATAATTTCTTTTTGCATTTAACCAATGCATTTCCAACTACAACATTTGTAATGTAATTAAACGTAATTGTAACGACAGTTAAGGTATTAATTTAAAACAATAAACCACAAATGCAGAACACAAAGCGATTGGCGCGGCAGCCAGTCGCACGGTGACATTATATAGTACGATTAAAGTAATATAAATTTAGTGAAATCAAAACTGAAGTGCAGAACCCTCTAGTCCTAAGCCTAAAATATGAAGCGATGAAAAGAGCAGAGCGAGTGCATAACAGAGATACATAATAGCATAATATAATTGAATAATATGAAACAATAAAAAGTAAACTATCAAATGCAGCAGAAGTCTTGTCATTCGGAACTTCTCTACTTTTCTACTTTCTGCTTGTAGTGCAATTTATTTAAAGGCTATGGAAAATAGCAGAAAAGTTTGCTGCACATCGTGGTAAATTGCTTTTGGGTGTTTTGGCCTTAAAATATTAATATCCATAAACACGCATTGAAATTTCAGAGTGAGCCCGAACACACTTGGCATTTCGACAAATCCCCCATGGATCCGGGCGCAATTGTTGTCTATCTGAATTCGAAATATTTTATATGGCTCATACATTTTTCAGGATATAAAAAATATTACAAATTCATCTACCTGGCCATCTACCTGGGCAAATGCCGCCTAGAAATTACTTTGCTCAATATTTTTCATTTAAGTTGGAATCAATTTTCATTTCCATCCCAGTCGGCCCAGCATGGCAACAAAAGGTATTTTTATATGGTTGGGGCTAGGGGAAAACAAAGAGCATTGCTCCATTTCCATATCCACGTTTACCTGTATTTGTATCTATATCTGTATCTATGTCTGTATGTGTATCTGAATCTATATCTGTATCTGCATCCGTAGTCCCATTGAAGCTTGTCTGAGCCGCACGTTTGATAACCAATTTAAATAATTTTTCACTTGAATTAAAGCAAATGATTTCAAACAAAAAGAGCCACGCCACAGTCACTGCGAAGCTCGGCGGGGCCATTGATGCTTTATGAATTTCAATGGCAGGCCAACATAGTTTCCGGATGCGGATTTCATCCTGAGCTCCGATACCCCGGCAGATACAGATACATTTTCCCAATTCCGATTCCGATTCAGATTCAGATACTTAGGCAGGGGCTGTATGGCTGCTGTCAGGCAAATAAACAAACAGGCCAAGAAGCTGCCGAGTGCCAACAGTTGCGATTCGGCTTGGGACTGCCAGCCTCAATTGTGATTGAAGCCGCAATATAATCGGGGAAATTTAACGTGGAACTGGATTTGGTGGCTGAATTGTTGGAGGAACGGCCGGCACTTAGGCACAAAGCAATCAAATCAGATGAGCGGGATGAAATTTTAATTTAATGAATGAATGCGAATCTCTTGTATTAGTTGATTAGCCGCAAAGCCAATTCAAATCTGAGCCCCGCCCTGCACGCCTTGGAAACCTCGCAAAAACTCCACAAAAAAGGGGGGGGGGCATGTATACGGAGTTTTCAATTATAAGCCTTGCTTGAGGTGGTCCCAGGGCCAAAAAGTTTAAATTCCGTGTGCGGCTGACAATGTCATTCATCATAACACATTTAGCCGTGAGCTTATTAGATTCCACTTTTGTGCCCAGCCGCATTTACAAGTTTTCCAAGCTTGTTTTCCAGCTCTCTCGCTTTTCTTTTCCGTACCATTCCGTACCATTCCCTTCTGTTTTCTTTTTTATTGAAACACAAAACAACTTTGCCAGCCGCACATACGAGGCCAGCATCCGTAACAAGTTGGCTAACACACACACTCGCGCACACACACACACACTGGCACCCATTCAGAAGGGCGCACATACATATGTCACGAGTAAAAACAATTTATCATTTAGCTTATCAAGACGCGCGGCCTAACGTCCATTATTTTGCGGACGCTACGCAGAGAATTGTTTTTTGATGATAGCCCCCAGTTGTAGTTATTCCTCCTTCGTTTTTTTTTTGTGGGATAGGGATTCTTAGGTAAGCAACACGAAAATACATGGCAAATGTCTGAGAAATGATTATTGTTCTGCCCGCATGTGATTTACAATCTATCATAGCCATTGGGAATTTCGAATTACGCAGAGTTATGAATGGGTTCTAATCAAAGCAGATGGTCCTTTGAATGAGTTCCTAGATCCTACCATTCAAACAGCACCGAAATAGCAATGCCAAAGGCGAACTGATTTTTAGGTAAATTGCAGATTATATTTCTTAATCTCCTATTCCCATTCCCTACCAGTCAGTTATTTATACATATTTCCGAATAATTTTAGACATTTTAAAGGCTTTTATACCTCAACACATGAGATTTATCCTTTTTAATGGGATTTCTATCTTGCCCAAGATAGACAATTACGGCGAACAAATTTCTTGAAATAAATATGCCTTAGAAAGGGGCTGTTTTTCAGTGTTGGGGGGGCGTGGCCGCACGGCCGACTCACGTGTAACTAAAAACCAACAATTATGCATGCCAGACCGCAGGAACCGCTGCCACGCCCACAGCCAGCAGCCCACAGCCCACATCCCAGAGCCCTCGCGACGTCAACGTAGCGGCGACAGCGACAACGGAATCGGAATTTGCATAACTTTGTATGAGATTCTTGCAGCGCAGCCATGTCGAGCCACAATATCATTTATACATGCATGCAGTCCACAATCATGTGCACTGAACAAAACTTCTTTTTCACTAGATTTGGAACGAACTATGCTGCATACTTGGACCAACTGTAGTCATAAAAAAGAGTTTGGATCAATGTTAAGCGTTTGAATACTCAGCTCTGCGCACAAAAATGATACAAAACGTGTTTCCTACAGAAGCCCATAATTTAATAAACCTTCATCGATTTTTGAGGCATCTACTTACAACTTTAGAACACACAAGACAATATTCAGTGAAAACTCAATTGATTAGAATATTTGAGTGTGTTATTCTTTTCAGTGCAGCCATGGCACAGGGCACGTATACACTGGCAGACAATGTCAGTGAGCCGTCAACATTTCAACTTGTCATGCGAGCGGGAAAAGCGTGGAAAAGAGCGGCACAGGGGGGGGGCACAGGTGAAGGTGGGCGGGGGCACAGGCAGAGGCAGGGGCAGAGAACCGTGCTGCAAAGTCGAAGACGTTGCCCCGGGCTGTAACATGGCCTACCTTCAATTTGTCCGTGTGCCCCGCCGCCATCCGATAACCCCACCTCCACCAACCTCCACGTGGCGAAGGGATTGGGTTAGCAACTTGGCGGCGGCGGGCAAAAAGCGAGCCCAACCGCACAGCGCCGGCTTTTGTTGCATACTTTGCTGCGTTGCCGGCAACGTATTATTTCAGTTACGTTTTGCGGAAATGCAACTGAAAACTTGCAATTTGTTTGACGTTTCGGTATTTTTTCGTATGAATTTATAATGCCCTCGACTTCAACACCTGTCGTTTGCCGTTCATTCATTCGTTCGTTCGTTTGGTTGTTTGTTTGTTCGGTTGTTTGTTTGGCTGTTTGGTTTGCCAGGAGTTTGCTTTCTGGTTGCTGCTGATTTACAATGCATGCGATCCTCCTCGGTTCTGCCCCTGTGGTTTATTGATATATCAGCGGCATCGTGATTAGGCGAAAAGTCAGGAAATATACAAGTCCACCTTCGTTGCTGTGAGTGTGTGTGGGTGTGTGTACACACATGCGTATTTATGTTATGCCGCCGCAGTAACACACAAAAGGTAGCAACTTTTAATTGAAAAACTTGGGCACTTACAACTTGCAAGGAAGCGGCGGTGAATCCCCCTCGGTTCACCTCACACCTCGCCCCCTTGCCGCGCTATTAGCAGTTGCAGGCGTAGGTGGCGTGGGCGTGGCACTGTGGCAAGTGGCAATACTGGCATTGTCGCCGGCATTACTCAAGTTGTTAGCAATGTTTACAAACACAATAAGCAAATACGCCAGCGACGGTGGCGCCACCAACAAGTGCACAGAGATAAAAATCTAGACAAAAATCCAAATTAACCATTTAAGTTTAAATTATCATTTTAATTTGACTACTTAGCCAAGGAGATTTCAGAATAAGTATTTGTTTTCCCTTTTTTGAATGTTCTATCACTTACAAGTTTAAAAAAGCTGACCAAAAATAATTATTTTAATGCAATTTTAATGATCTAGAGGTGTTTTTTGTTTTTTAGTTCAGAAGTTGAAATTAAATAAATAAGTTAATTTCAATAAATCTTTCATTTCTAAGCTGAAGTCATGCGCTTTTTCATTTCTTCATATACAACTTTTTTCCCTTGCCTTCTGTTTTTGTCAGTGCTTTTATTTCCTGTTAGTGAACAGGTTTAGTTGACTTAAAGACGGCATCGTCAACACGAGTCCTGCTTACATAGAAAGTTTTCCCGCTCCTGGTTTTATTTTCCCTCGGCCGACTGATAGTTAAACAGCACTAAGCAAAGTCTGGCTGGGAAACGTGCGATAACTTTTCCATTTTGCTGCTGCGTAAATATTTGCCACCTCGCCAATCGGCATTTACCACCTGGAAAGGAATGCAGGTGCAGGTGCAGGTGTCGGTGCAGGTGCGATGGCCAGGACAGCATTTAGCCATCTTCCTCTAATTAAACTAGCCGGGATCATCGAAATAAAACAATGAAATCAAAATGCTAAAATGCTTAACTTTTAATTAGCAATAGAGCTGTGGAGCAGCGGCGCCCCAATACATAATTAAAATTATGATTTGGCTTTTTGGGAACTAATCTATTTTGGGCGAATCGTAATTGGCAGACGGCAAATTTCATATGCAAATTGTATTAGGCATCAGGGGAGATTCGCCCTCCCCCACACATTCCACACAATGACCCATTCTGGGAGGTGGCCAGCTAACCACGTGATTATTGAGGGGCTTATGGGGGGGGGGGAGGCATCTGCAGTTCCAGCTGGCAGAAACAATTCACTTGCATAAGCCAGCGACTGGCCCAGCGAACGCCCCCAGAAAGCCACATGGAGTAGGTTTTCGCATCGGGATATAGCGTGGGTATATCATGCAAGCCATAAGCCTATTAATAGCCCCTGTCTGCGATCAGACAAGCAATTAAAATTGACTGCACTTTTGAGCGGATGCCCTCCAGCCACATGGACCGCCTTCGTCCTGCCATCTCGTCGCCCTTTAGCCATTTCCCGCTCCAACGTTTTTTCCCGCAAAATTGTTCAATTGGACGTAAATGTGTCGGCGTCATCGCCACGTGCACGTGCTCCTGTTACTTTTCCAGGATGGCGCAACTGGCCATTATTTAGGAGCAGGCCGGCGCGTCTGCAAAACATAAATTTTTCCCAGCCAGAGAGTGTCTTGTAATGTGGGCCAATGTGTGGCAGATTGTTGTTGTCAACGTGGCAGGACACGCCGTGATTTGTTGTTCTGGAATATGAGAGCGGAAGTGTCGTCACATCACGTATACGCAAGGTGTACACACTTCTTCACGCAGTGGAGTGAAATATGCGTTTGTCTGCCCCATTTAATTATAAACCAATTATGTTGCGGTTATCTGCTTAGCAAAGTCATTCATAACGTTCAGTTTCGTGGCTAAGAAAAGCAATTTCAAAAATAATATTAAAGCTTTTGAAGTTTTCAACTTGGTTCCAAAACTCCATGAAAATAAAAGCTTTTCCTATGCAGAAACCAAATCTAGCCATCTTGGGCTAAGACGTGTAATAGAACTTTTAGCTTCAAAGTCCTTACTAGACTTAAATAATATGAAGGAAATTTAGATGGTTGATTTCAGCAAAAAGAATAAATTCTACAATAACTTCAGTCTATGTGCATGTCAAAATTGTATTGTATGCTCCTAATATTCATGATTATAGATTTAAGTGAATATAAAAAACTATATATATAAACAAACACGGAGTTACTGGTTCATCGTGAACTATTTATCGCAGCACTGTTGAACTTTTATCCTTCTATTCAGCAGAGCTTTACCAAAGTTTGTTTGTATCCCAGAGCTTTGGAGCTTAAAGGATGTTTTCGTTGCCATGTTAAAGAAGCTTTCACCCAAATTTCCAAACCAAAACTGTAGTATATGTTTCAAATTTTATTTAATCGTAATTCAATCGTTTACAATATATATAACATGTAAATAAATAATGCAAATCCAAAGCATTTAAAAGTTAGCTTTCATGGTTAATCGTAAATCAATATAACTTTGGAGAACAATCGCCCGAATTTCGGGTATTATCCTTAGTTTAATTTTTATTTATATATTTGTGCACTTTGGCCCAACGCGAATTTTGTAAATATTTGCACTTCGTTTTTGGTTTTTACATTAACGATAATTGCCTAAAATATGTATGCTTGAATTCTTTAATAACTTTTTAGGTAATACCTTTTTATATTAGCGTTTAGTTCATTGGTATAGCTAGAATAATCATTTGGTCTTGGTTTCATTTGGCGATGAAACGCATATGTTGTTTACTTCCATTATTGATAATACTTTATAAATGTTAAACTCGCGAAAATTGTTGCTGTTGCTTAGGTTAGATTGAAACTCGAATTTCTAAACTTACGGAGCTGTTCTCGATTAGATATCCGCCCTAAGGGACCAAAAACCGAGTCGAGAACAGATCTGATAAATTCGGTTTAACGCTAGAAGTGTGTTTGTTTGGTTTTTAGTTTTTCATTTTGCAATATAGTTAACCATAGTTGGGCTTAGATTCGCGTAGATCGGTGTACAAGTGTTACAGTAGAGTTAGTTGGTATCAAGTTTTGGTCAAGACTCCCTTCAACAGTTTTGATTCGGTGTGATTCTGTTCCAGTTTTGGCTGATATGCAATCTTTCGAAAGTTGATAGTTGAGTTGAATTGAGTATGTGTCGAAAGGTCAAATGTTCAAATTGTTATCTTCAACAATAAACGATAACATTAAATAAGTTCAATATAAATTCATGTAACTTCAATTGGCTAAATCTATAAAATAAATTTGAATAACAATTACGGTTCCCGCAATACGATTTCCGAATACGTTTTAACATTATTGTCCTCTGCGTTTTGGTTTTATTTTGCGTGTGTGCGTCAAGTAAATGTGCAATTACAACGATCAGAAATTACAAATGCAATTAAAATGCGAAATTGAATGCAGAAATGAAGAGGCAAAACTGAGCATCAAGTGCATAGAATTATTCAGTTTGGACAATTGGTCAAGCAGAGGTGAGGGGCAGTCAATGCAAGTATCCCTTCAGATTTTAATTATGCAATAAAATACAATTTGCGCGGCTTTTGCCTGTTGTTCTGTCGATGGCGAGAAGGTGCTAAATGCATAATTAATTAATAGTTTCAACTTGCCACTACCTGACTAATCGAGTATTTACACTATAATATCGAAATCACCCAAACGCTGCGTTTATAATTAGTTTCTGCTCCATCTAACGGAATTTTGCCCGATATCCCCGATGGATCCGCTCATCACTACTATCACACTGCCCTGGTTTTCTACATCAGGGCGCAGCGGTTCCAGCGCGAAGGACTCCTCACACCCTCGCCCTCGTTCAGCGCCATCGTCTTGGATCTCATCAGATTGAGATCGGTGCGGATGCTGGGTCTCCTGGCATTCGGGGTCACCACGCCGCAGGCATCGCTGAATCTTCGCTTGATGGACAGGGCATTCTTTTTCGTCCCGCCCACCGCAGATCCATGTGGTGGGAGTGGCGAGGGCGCCCCAAAGACGGAGACCAAGCGACGATGGTGATTGGGGGTCATCTCCAGCGGCAGATTGGAGACCGTGAACAGCGAGTGGAACAGGTCATCGATGCGATAGTTCTGACGAGCCGAGCACTCCACAAAGGTGCAGCAGTTGTCCTGGCCAGCGATGTAGCCCATCACCTCGTCCACCTGCACAGTTCTGGGGGAAGAGTAGTTATTAGAATCACTTCCACATTGATTTCATAACCACGACTCACTTAAAGTCTCGATCACATTTATTTCCCGCCAATATCATGGGTATCTTTGGAAGACTCTTCTTCTTGAACCCGGAGCCGGGATTCAGTGCAGCCCACTTGGTCTCCAGGATGTTCTCCCGCAGGCGCACCACCTCCTCGAAGGACTCGCGGGAATCCATGCTGAAGACGAGGATGAAGAGATCCCCTGCAACAAAAAAGGGCGAACATTAATCGTCGTTTGATTTAGCAAATGCAAATTTATTGCTTATTTATGGCCCCGCATCTATGACCTACGCACTCGCAATTTTCCAGACACTATATAAAACGATACTGACATCTGAAGCTCATCTCCCCTATGTTAATGTGCTTCAGATTGTGTGTGAGGAGTTCTGGGTTGTTTAGGGTAATTCGGATACCCGAAAATTGGGTGTGGGAAAATCAATAGACGCATACCAGTGAGACATGAATACCCTACTTACTGGGAGCCATTCAAAGAGATTTTTATGAGTATGAAGTACTTTTTGGGTGGGCGTGACGACAAAAAAAGAATTGTTTTTATTATGTTCGGGATATTCGTAGAAATAATGGGGTACTGGTCGTAAGGCAAGTAGTAAGCTTTAAATTATTAACAATTTAGAGTATTAGTGTTCCATTAAACAATTACAATAAATTATGCACGACTAAAAACTTTTAATTTATGTAAGGCTAGTTATAAGGTCCTTGAACATAATCGCAGGTCCATTTATCATAGTTTAAATAAATGTGACACCCTTAATATCAGCAGGAAGTTACGAAAACTGTACGCATGCCATTGATGTCGGTCGAAAGGGTATGGCAGCCAACTTTGTTTACCAGCAGCTGAGCCTGATTTTTATGATAATTTATAGGACATTAAATGGCACCCAATGAAGGCAGTCGACAACTTAAGTGATAGAACGTGCGTTTCCCGGCCGATTGCCGAATATCCTTGGAATGTCGCACACACATGCAACTATTTGATGGCCAAGACGTCACACTCACCAGTTAGAAATGATAAACGGCGCATTGCGGGAAACGGATGATAGCCAGAAGTATCCAAAATATCCAACTGAAAGACCTCATTCCGTATGCGATACAATTTGCGGTGGAACTCCTCGATGGTCGGCGTGTAGGCCTCCTCGAAACGATTGCCCAGGAAACGTGCCACAATCGATGACTTGCCGGCTCGTGATGAGCTGCATGGGAAGGAAAATTGCAAATCGAGATTGGATTTTGAAATTGACGCCATCCTGTCCACTCATCGAATGCAAAGAAACGCCAATGAAAGCTCAAAATTAACTCGAATGGGCGTCATGCATTCGATGATTAATACAGTGAGAGAAGTTTGAATTTGAAAAGGATCAAGGAATAAATGGTAACATGGAATTTCAAAGAGCTTTCAAAATCAAAGACTTTGAAAAGAAGCTTATACTATTAGACAGCTTCCACTAACAACTATTTAGTTGGAGCAAACAAACATTATTGTTTTCAGTGCACGTACCCGAGCATGACCAGGCGATAGCAATTTTTGGCCGACGGCAGGCTGTCGTCGCACAGCGAGAGTCCTGCGCCAGGACCGTAGATGAAGTCGTCCGCCTGCTCGATGGCGTCCAGATTCGAGTGGTGCTCCAGCATGTGGGCCTGGTGCAGTTCGGCGGTGGTGACCAGGCGGCTGCTGGTCACGGCACCGTTGCTCCCGCCTGCAGTGGACTCGTCCAGGAAGGTAACCACGTGCGCCTGTGGTGGAGACGCCTCATCGGTCGCGTGGGTGGTGCTGGGGTGGTGTGGGTGTGGATATGGGTGTGTGGGAATGTGGGCGGCTTGGGTGGCGGCGCCTCTTTGTGCCGCCGATTGCTGATTACTTTTGCTGCTGTTGCTTCGCACGTTATTGTTGTTGCTGGCGCTAAAGTTGCGGCTATTCGGTGTCGTTGCTGCTGCTGTTGTTGTTGTTGCTGTTGCAGCGGAATGGATGGGTGGCGCCTCGCTTAGTGCCACATCGACGTAGTTGTTGTTGTTGCTGCGCGCACAAAACCAATTTTTGCAGCGATACATTTTGACTCTGTCATTTCCGCCACTTTAACTGGTTGTCGTCGGCACCACCGGTGGTTTAATTTGTGGTGCTGATGCACCGCGATTGCACTTCTTCTTTTTGTTGCTGCTGTTGTTGTATTTGTTGTCTTTTTGCCTAGCAGTTGCGGTTGCAATTTGCATTTTCAATCATTCAACTTTGTCGTTAACAAGCTGACATTTGCATATGTCCCTCTAGCCGCCGTAATGGTATAAACTTTATCCCGAACGAAATGCATTAGACGCGCTGCCTCCGCTGCCTTCCAACTGCAAAAAGAGATGTAAAATGCAATCAGCTCGTAAACGTAAAAAAAAGTTACGCCATTTGCTCAAAGAAACCGGCAAGAAAAAGTCGAGTGGTGGTAGTGGTAGTGGTGGTGGTGGTGGCAAACATTTTGGAGGCCATTAAGCACGGTAATTGCCCCGTGGCCCATCCAGACGCATAAGCCACACAAAAACCAATGGTGAAGCAAGAGGAAAATGCAAGAGGAAAATGTAAGTGGAAAATGAATCCTCGACTACCACATACCCGTCACCCGAATTCAGATTATCTGCAGTTGGGCAAAGTTGCCTAAATCCGATTGTTAGCAAAATAACTTTACATTTCTACCACTTTGTGGCGGTGGATGGAATGTTTGGTGAAATAAAGTGAACTTTGAAATTTTGACTACCTTAAGCCTGATGAATTCCAACTACATGAGCCGCCTTAAAAATGCGGATTTTCGGAAAAGGTTTGCCAACTAAAATCGTTGCTAAACTAAGCTTCAGTTAATTCTGAATGGTTTTCATTTTTCACAGTGAAGTGAATTGTTTGCCAAAATGTACTGCATTTTTGGGTTTCCACAACTTTAATCCTAACTGAAAATGCTAATCGGCTTGGAAAATGATCGAATTCACAAATTTAAATTGAGTTCAACTTCACTAAAATAACAAAAGCGCTATGAATGTTTCTAGAGCGAATTGTTGTTTCCAATAAATAATGTATGTCATTGGCAAAACAATAAACAATGCATGAATATCATAAATTATTATAGTAACATTTGAAGCTAAACTAAACAATAAAATTATAGACAAAGCTGACTTGGTAATAATTGTATTGCAGTTTTCACTACTCATTCTGTACAAGTAGTGAAAAGAGCATTAAAAATCGTGTTTGGCACGGATTGATGTGGAAATTGGCATGCGCCCAAGTTCATCAAAACCAATGAAAAGGAAATTCTGAAAAACCAGCTGCACTCCTTACATTAAAAGGGCTACTGCCTGACCCCCTGCCGCATTTAAGCCATAATGGGCATCTTGCCGCAAATCTAATTAACTTTGTTTTAGCATGCTACGTGCCCCGTGTACATCAGCCGGAATGGCCACATTGGCTCAGCTCATGCATATCGCATGCAACAGCGGCAGCAGCAGCAAAAGGACGAGGTGGTCAAACTGGGCGGGAAGAGGAAGTGGGTGGCAAAATCAGACCGGAAAGAGGCGTTACCGTTACCGTTACCATTACCGCCCCAACGGCAGCTTGGCGCCCACCATAATCGAGTGCACCAAGTGCTCTCCGAGTGCTCGTACTCGTGTTCAGATTTCAGCTCATTTTCATTTTCCTTTCCCGTTTTCGTGCATTTTCCGCTGGCGATGGAAAATCGGAGCAAGAGGACGAGGTCTTAAATGCCAGCACACAAAACGAACTGGAGTGGAAAATTTGCAAAGAAAAGAATTCATCGCATATTATTTCACATACATGGCAACACCCCCCTATAACATTTGTGCCCCAAAACCAATCCCAATACCAATCCCAAACCCAAACCATATAAAGGCCATTTAGCCCAACTACTGGTAATTTTTCCATAATTGATTTTGGCATGTGGTCTGGCTCGTGCTTTCATCTGGCCACGTGTTGGTGGGGGGGCAGGAGCCCCAAAACATACAAATGACTTTTTGCCTTGGCCATATGAGAGAGAAAAACATACCGAAATGGGAAACGGAAACGCCTTGAGACAATGGTGACATTGGCGAGGCAATGTGGAAAAGGAGGCTGCTGTACAGAAAAACTGAAAGAATAATCAACTAAGTGACGGAGCAGTTCTTTTATTTGCCGAGCACCTGTGCAGGATGTGTCCAGAGGCGTCCCGAAAGAGGGGACGCTAGTTTTGCCTAATTTTCAAGCATATTTTTGCATACTCCAAAAAATAACCAAACTATTTATTAACAAACAGACAGCAAATATTATATTTATTGGAATTTAAACTTAAATAAATTAAACTTAAATCCAAATGAATATTAACTAAGCAAACTCTTGTGCACTCGGCGTTTATCGCCTTTAAAATCTTGAAAAATAATTGCTATTGTTTTGTTTGGCATTTCCGCAGTACATGGATTTTAACATTCTAAAGCAGTTTGTAAAAATTGTGTAAAGTCCAAGAACGCAACGCGTGATTAGGTGTCAATAACTTTGTGCTCAGCTTATCTCAATGAAAACTTTTCGAAAGACAGAGAAATCCTTGCTGCCACTTGAAAGCAAACGAAACTTGATCGAAGATATTTTAGAAAAATAATATAAATAAATGGGGAGTAAACAGAGATTTACAGTGTTTTAGGATGCATTGCACGGGTACACACACACTTTGCTGTTGACAGATTTCGATGGTCGTGAAGTAAGTTTGCGTATGAAGAAGTGCCACTTCAGGAGGCACTTCGAGCACGTCCTGTTCACACCCCTTTGCGAAGGATGCCGCTCCTTCCATTGGATCCTGGTGTTGCCACAAACGGCTGCTGTTGTTTGCTGCCCCCACTTGCGTTCCAATTTCGCCGCAAGAGTCTCAACAATTTCTCATATTTGTTTACAATTCGCGCATACAAATGCGCAAGGTTAACAGCCAAACCAGCCACCAACCCACCACCTCCCATTTGGCAAATATCGCCACCCATTTCCCCCCCTTTCAGTGGACGCCTGCCATAAGTTGTCATGTCGCAAATGGAAGCGGAGTGTCATCGACACCCAATCTAAGGATACACCTGAAGAAATCATCAGAATTTACAATAAAATCCCTAGTTAATGGTGATGAAAGATGAGAGAAAAATATTAAAAATAAACAAAACTTTTAATTATATGCAGATGCCACATTTTTGATCATTTTCCGCTGTGCTAATATTTTTATACAACCACATAATGAAAACAGTTTCCGATATAATTTCGATAGAATTAGTTCGAGTGTTAGTAGAAAAATGAATGCTGCCAAATACAAGAGTTTATAAAATAAACAAAATACTAGTTTAAATTCGTGCCATTCATGCGAATGAAACCACATGCAATTTAAACTTGTTGAGGTGTACTACTGATGTTCGCGGATTTGAGGAAAAATCTCCATGGTGAGCGCCACTTGAATGCGAGAGGAAAACCATCAAAATGCCCGGGGAATGGAAAACAAAAGCTGAAACAGATTAGCTGGTCGGAAGAAAAAAACCCAGAGAATGTAGAAACCGCAAGCAGCGGGCATCAATTACGCCGACAACATTGAGCGATAATCGAGGGGAGGTTATCTCGAGCAGCACCTGTAACTTGGAACTATGTATGTATGCTACTATGCCACAGAGTGTTCCAGCTACTCACTTGGGTTAGTCGATTCGCGATAGCCGGGCGAGAAGCTAGTTCGCCATGGAGCCCACCTGCAGCAGCAGTGTGGCGGAACTGGCCAAGTACAGCGAGGATGTGGAAGCGGATGAGTCCAAGCTGGCGGAGCATCAGGAATACGCCGAAGCGCTGTCAATGTCCGGGGAAGGGCGGAAGCGGAAACGCTGGACTCGAAGGTCCTGCTGCACGCGGCAAGTGCTGAGTGTGGGCGCCATTTTCATCGCACTGCTGCTCATCATCGGCGCCATTTACATGCACTTAAGACAGAAGCATCATCTGGGCCGAATGCACATCAATCTCAAGGATCGAGACCAAGTGGAGGTCCTGGCGGAGGACTTTCCCGTGGTCACCGCTGCGGCAGTGGGTGAGTGCGCCGCAAGGACCCTTGTTCAATCGCTAGAAGGCTCTTAGTCCTTGGTTAATTTTATAAGCGGTTTTCATTGTGGGGATGGTGGTGTTCTCTGCCTTTGTTTCTTTCTTTCCCAGCTGACTGATTAGAATTGCCATAAGATGAGCCAGCAGATGTCAGCGTTTTGAAATTATAGCGATTATAAATGAAAGCTTGCACAACAACTATACAATGTGTGAGTTGTTTTTACTATGGTCATACATATTTTATTCGACTTTTAATCAGTCATTTCAAATAGTGACAGTCATTGCACAGTCAAGCACTTAAATGTTTGAAATTAAACTGTTAATAATAAATACACATCTGCTACAGATTGCGAACTTGAAGTATAGATTTATAGTTCATCCCCTTGCCCTAAGTTCGACTTGGCAACTTTAGTTTGAAACAATTATTTTGCCGACGGAAGACTTATATTTCTTAAATAACAGCACGTTTATGAACACCGAATGTGAACTCAATTTAAGTTTCGTTTAGCAACGCACTCTGCACTTTTAAGGCCAAAGTACAGACAGAACTATGTTTTACATCAATTTAAAGTTCATAAAAGTGCAATTTAAAGTTGCTTCGGCAATTCTGCTAATAAAACATACTCCAAAAACTTGGCAACTTACAAGGAGTGTGCGGTTAAAACGTGAGGTCTATGAGCTATTTACATCCCAGGGAACTATGGGAACTATGGGTAACTCTCGGCCAACTATGCTGCATGTTAGTTTGTAAGCCATATTGTGTGGTAAATAGTTTCGATTAAACGGCTAATTGGGCCCTCTTTGGAATGCATTTTGCAGCTGCCCAGACCCGGACGATAACAACATTCCAGCCGCCTGCCACATCCTCCCCAGAGCCCAGTGCCAAGTGCCTGGCCTGCATGGCCACCACTGCCACGGATAATATTCCGGCAATCTGCAGGAATCGAGGACGACCGGAGGAGCCGTGTGGTATTTATCGCATCTCCCACGTCTACTGGCAGGACGCACTGCGGATAATTGACCCGGACGACTCACTCGCCCAGGGTAATGAATACACAGAGCAAAAATGTCTTGCAACAACATCACAACTATTCGAAACATAAGCCATTCTAAAGTACTTTGCACCATTCTCTCACTTATATCAAACTTGATTTTGACCTTAATGGCATACTTTTGAATTTTCAAGATTTTGTTGCATAGTTTGTGCATGTGTAGCCTGTTGTTGTCAGGCTGCCACAAGCGTGTAATGGCCACCGACTAACCCATTTCCCACCTCTCACCTCTCATCCTTCCACCGAACAGACTACGGAAGATGCGTGGTGGATGACCAGTGCGCCGAGCGCATTGTGCGGAGCTATGTGCAGCGGTATGGAGGCAAGGATTGCAATGGAGACGGACGGATCGAGTGTCGGGATCATGTGATGCTGCACATGCGAGGACCGGGCGGCTGCCACAGGCAGGAGCCACTGGGGAGCCTGCAGGAGAGGAGATTGGAGAGCTGCTTGAAATACAGTGGGATTACTTAGTACCGATTGCTCGTTTATTGTTTCAACTGCAGGCGCTGCATGATGGGCCGCCAGTAGAGGGTTAGCACAAAGAGACCTATGAACTCGTGGAACAGCAGCAGGGCGGCGAACTTGTCATCGAACAACTTGGTCGAGGCCCTTCTTCCGCCCATGATGCACTGCACATGATACATGAGGAACTGCAAGTGATTTGTGGTCATGCTGCCGACAGTTGCAGACTGCGAAAAATGCGGAAAATGCTTACCATCATCACCACACAACCGATGCAGAATGCGAAGAGATAAAATCCCCAGATCACGTCGAGCACCGCATGCAATACCAAAGAGTATATGCTCAGTATGTAAGTACCAGTAGCTAGGGCATATAGGTACAGTCCGGTGCCAGTGAGGTCATACTATGGCAGGATATTTGTTTATTTTCGAATATTCTCATTGTGCACCAGCCTTACCGCCATTAAAGCAGCAATAAGTGTGCATAGCACAAATGCCAGGGCGACTATCAGCAATCCGGCTAGCATGTAAAGTACTCCCGAGGATATGATCAGCACACTGAGCGAAACCACCAGACATTCCACCTTAATGGGTTATGGGGTTACATGGTTGGGTAATTCGAGTGTTAGGATACCCACGATAATAAGCGTAATCAGCCAGTTGACACAGGACATTTTCCGCAGCGGCTTACCAATGGCAAACAGGAACAGCAGCAAAATGCCAAAAACAAAAGCTAGTAGCAACGCAGATGAGTGCTCTTTTACCAAGTCCAGAAACCAATCGCTAGTTATATTTAAATTAATGAAAAGTACAATGTTTAGTAACCAAAAATCTTACTGCAGCAAGGTTAGCATGAGAATCCAGTGAACAAATCCTATAACGACGAAGAGGCAGAACTCCAGGATAACCCTCATGATATATCTTCGTCTCTCGACCACCGATTCCGTGTGGAAAAACGGCCAGATGGTGATATCTGCCTCGAACATGGCAACTGGAAATATAGTTTGATTTCGGGCACCAGGCCGTCTAAGGCAGAGTCGTCCTAAGTTTCGTATAAAAAATTAACGCCATTCCGGGCACGAGCGTTAATTGCACATCGAAATGAGCCGGCCAGAGCACAAAAGTTGATGGAAGCGAATTAGAACAAACAATGACGACGATTCGGCGTACATAATTGAACTCGACAAAAGTTTATAATCTGGCAGCATCGCGAACAAATTGAACAACAACTCGCAAGTGTGTAATAATTAAAAGTTTGCGCAAAATGTAGCGAACAAACAAGCCGAGGGAAGACAAAAGTTTTGGCGCAACTTTTAAATCATTTAGCAGGCCGGACTAATTGCTGCCATGTCGCATTAATTTGTTGCGACTGATAGCGGGCAAACAGTGCGTATGCGCAATGCATAAATTCATGATTTCCCTCATGGCCTACTCAAGGTTACAGGAAGTGTCTAATTCCTAATCGCAGGATTATGGGACTTATAAGATAGTTTTCTAATTTCAAGTAGTTAATTCATAGGCACTTTTTGTTTGCAGAGAGAGATGATTAAATTATTAAATATTACTGCATACCTCTCCCTACATTTTATTTCGGTTTTCAGGAAAGTTTCATTATTTCAGCCTTACCGCGAGCAATTCCCAAGTAAGTCGGCATTGTTTTGGCCTAGTATGTTGTCGATGATTTCTGCCTCGCCTGAGTCCTAATCTCTCGATTGCATGACAAGTGTACATAACTTTATTCAATCAAATGTGCAAATAGCGCATATTGCAAACAGAAATAGTCCAAATGAGCAGACAATATGCGGCTGCGGCATAGACAATCCGATAAGAAGTGACTCAGACTCGCAATTCGTGTTCATTAGTTGTTGTCGATATTGAGCGCTGTTGATAAACACGGCTTGATTGTTTGATTGATTGGGGACCGGCTGAACCGCTGAACTGCTGTACTGCTGTACTCCTGAATTGCTACCAACTGGCCCATGGCCAAGGACAAAAGAGTTTCATTTAAAAACAATTACCCATTCGGTTGAATAACTCGCTGCACGCCGATATTTTTCTTCTTTTTCACCGGTCCGTGTGTCAAAGGTGTCGTTCATCCACGATGGCAAAGTGTGTGGGGGGCGAGCCGAGGGGCGTTCTCAAAATTGATTGCTTTATTGCAGCACGGCGAGGAGATAGAATGGAAGAGAACTGAACTGAACTGAAAGTGGTGCAAAATTGATGGAATGCACTGCAGGTTGCGATAAAGATTTTTTGGCGCTCAACTTGGAAACTTTGCTGGGAACTTTTTCAGCTGGCAGAGAGATTAGGAGAGCTCCTCCTCAACCATCTCTCCATCTCTCCCTCTTGGTTAGTCCTTTTCAAACCTCTATCATTCATGATTTTCCAGCATTCGCTTGTTTGCATTGCCAAGTCGAATGAAAATGTCAAAAAGTATAGCATACTCTCCGACGGCCAAGCTAACAGCATTTGCCAAATGAAATTTACATGACATGGCCAAAAAGTGTGTGGGTGTTGGGATGGTCGACTAAACCTGAAAGGGTTGCCATTTTCCAGCCTGGACACCCTGCTCACGTCCCCGCCAGCAATCAAAAGTGTGCCACATAATTAAGTGTACATCAGAGATTAGCCCCCGCCATCAACAAAAGCAAGAAGGACGCTGTCCCGCGGGTAAATTGTCCCGGGTTCTTCGTCCTGGCTTTCGACTCCTGGCTGTTCCCATCCTCGTCGTCCTGCCGTCGTAATTCCTGCCAAACGGCGCTCTTTGAGCGCATACTTAAACAGACATTGGCAATGACATGACCTACAACTGTTCTGGCGAACCGCTTTAATGTCTCTCTCATGGCTGCCGGCTAAAAGCCGAGGCGCTTCATTAATTTTATTGCCGCCCCCTTTCCCCTTTTCCGCCTTCCGCTTTCCCCATTTCCCCACATTTCTCAACATTTTGGAGAACCTACACTTACAATTCCACTGCCTTTTCGCCTAGGCCGCCTGTTGTCTTTGCTTTGAAGTTCCCTCGGCTGCGGCAAAAGTTTTGATTGTCTAGCCACACACTCACATGCCACAAACATGCAGCACGCAGAATAAATCCTGCATCAAATTTCTAACTACTTAAAAATTTTTTGATAAATTTGTTTTAATATTTTCTGAATTTTCCTTCATTGTGTTTTTTATAAACACTAGTTTTATTACATTTCTTTATTTAAAGTTGATTAATAAGATTACCTATAAGCAAAGTCACTTTAAACCAGAAAGTCAATTCTATACATGCAATAAAAGAATAATGTTTCTTGTTTTCTTTTATCATGAGAAATATTCGATTAATCTCGAACTTTTTCCTCAGTGCACATGTGTGTAACATGCCGGTACGGGTGTGTTTGGGCCAAGTCAAGTGGTTAAACGTAAAACTTTTTTAATTAGAGTTGTTTGCGGGCAGCGCGCATTGTGCACACAATTTCTTTTCGATCGTCTTGGGCGAATAGTTTTGCTCCAGAGTCCGAAAATTTCAAGCCGCGCGGGCGAAATACCCATAAAATTGACGGCATTTTGCTCGCGAGCCGAATAAAATTCATGAGCCCTTGTAATAAAAATGTCACAGCGATGCAGGCAACAAAAGGGCGGCCATCAAGTGGGGCGGGGAACTTTTTGGGCTTTGTGGAAAACGATGGTTTTCCGAGGGAGCAGCTGTCAACGCCGTGGCACGACAATCACAATGGCTTCCCTTGGAAAATTAAAGGACCGCGTCGGCGGGCAACGCATAAATTTCGCAGACATCTTTTGTGCACCCGAGCAGCCGAAAATTCAGATTCAAATTTTCACAGCAGTTTGCATTTATTTAATTTTACTATTATCAGAATAAAAAGGCTTTGCGCCTGATTAGAGCTTGCCCGCGCCCCAAAATGTGTTTTCCCAAATTAAATGAAAATTAAATGACGCCCGGACGGCGTTTGTGAGCAAACCTTCATTGACACAACGTGCAAATCTAATTTGGATTTTGTCCCCAACCCACCGGCCTCTCATCTTTTTTATAATAATGAGAATGCTTCAGACCCTTGATGGGTGTCCAAGTACGACAACACACACAGCAGCAGCACTTCCTGCAAATATGGAGCCACCCTAGGCCGTCAAATATCCGCAGGATGTGTCGTTGCTCCCGATTCAGCACGGAAAAAAATACCAAGCATTTGTCAGCTTACCAAAAATAATAAAATTTTTGAAGTTCTTTATTTAAAAATGTGTACAACTGTGCACAGCAGAGCCCTTACATATAAAAATAAAAACCAAAAGCTTTAAATTTATCCAAATTTATTTCATCATAGCCAATTTAAAATGATGTACTTCCTGCGGTTGAAAGATTTCACAATATAAATTCTTTTATTGGGTTTTCCATTTTGCTGTCATATGCAAATTTTTTCAATAAACTGGTTTATTATTATTTTTTGCGGTGTTTTCGACCGTCAATGCGATTTCATCAACGCAATCAGCCGGAGAAACATCAGCGAAACAGCATCGCGACGCCGGCGAAAAACATTTTCCTGTTGTTTCTGCCAATTTTGCGGCTGATGCTCTTTTTTCCGTCCGCATTCGGCCCCCTCTTTTCATCCTTCACAATTTCGCAGCAATGTCTGGCTTAAACATTCCGCACTCAATATACAGTTTGCATTATACAACATAGATGCCCATATCGCTGCTTTGCGTATCAATGAAAAAACCCGTCTTTATTGCACATTTTCCAGTGCGTACAACGTGGCGTATACGCATTATACAGCACACAACGTTCAGCAGATGGCAGTGAAATAGCCCCAAGGAGACTTTTGTTATGGGATATGTGTAATCAGCTACATTCATTTTAAATTTGATTTTTGGTTAAATTATTATTATTTTTATAGCCCCACTGCTATTATTTGAGATTGAAAATGGTAAACAGTGATTTTGAACCACTGTGCGCCATTGAAGACAAACGTTTCTTTTAAGGTTCTGTCGTTTCGTGAACTTCGACCGCTTTTTTGTATTTTTGTATTTCGGTCAGGTCACATCTATGTTGTATACATTAATTATGGCTATTTACTTTGTCCGCTTCGGCTCATGCCACTGCCAATTATGTGCACGAAATTGCTTATTATTGGATGCATAAACAGTCACATTCCTATACATATCCCTATATATTTATATTTATATATATATATATTTATGTGAAGGCATAAAGACGAGTGTATGAAGGCGCCGAAACGGCAGGTTAAATGGTGGTCAAAGGGCCCATTCATTTCTGGCCTAAAAGGCCCATCAGCCACCTTTTCTAACAAGGAAAACGAGGAAAACGTTTTGGGTAAACAAAAATATGTCATGTTTACTCAGTGAGCAGTCCAAGTAAAACTTGTTTTGGCTTTTTCTCTCTTTTTTGTTATGTTTTGCTGCGTCTTTGCCGTTTTGTTTATATTTTTACTAGTGTGCTACTTTTTGGCAGTTGTTGTCATTTGTGTGTGGTCCAGAATGATGGATGTTATTATAATGTCGACGAGTGGGCTTAGCAGGCGCCTGATGTCCTGAGTGGTCTGACCCAAAAAAATCTTTTTCAGTGACAGCTGATGAGACCAATGGCCACAGAGCTCTATAAGCTGCTTAAAAGTTAAAATAATTTAATAAAAATTAATGCCCACTGCACAGCAATGTGCACAGAGAATGTGCGGAGCAGAACTGCGCTTTTCATCAAGTATTTACCAACTAAAAAGTTCTGTTTTCATTTTTCTTCCCCTGGTAATTATACTAATTGGTATCATGGCACGGCGAGCGAAAAAGCTGAGTTGCAAGCATAATGCGATAATTTATATTCCCAGCCGGGGAATCCTTTAAGCCACATGCCAGATGGCCACTACTCGCTTGCTCCTTTGCTTTCGGTTATGCCAACGAGGGATGAGTCCCGACTCAATTTGATTAAAACAAGATAGGGATTATCGTGGCAATAATAAGTGAATAATAAGCGCGGTGCCGCTGTTCATTCGACTAAATGTTTGAATTCTTCCTGCAGGCTAAATGTTTTACTTTACATAACGGTCCTCTTAATTAAACTAACTACTTAAATTCAAATTAAATGGAGTCGTTGTGTTATTACATTTAACAAGCCATGATAGGTTTCTTAAAGAAACTGCAGTCAAAGATTTATTACATCTTCAAAATGTTGGCCCGTACTTAAAAGTCCCATTTTGAAATCATCGGACACGCTTTGAATAAAATCATTAGAGGTTGCAGTAGTATCAGATTCAGAAGAATCAGTATCAGCTTGTGACCAATCCAAAAAGCAGAAAAGCATCAGGATAATGCAAAAGTGACAGAAAAGGACGATCACGGCAAAGAGTCCATCGGTGGTATATAGCTCTGCATATCGCCAACCTCGAATTAGTTGGGCATGGTACATGGTAAACTGGATAGCCAATGATTAAGGGAAATACTAAATTCAACAAATTATACCTTACCATACAGACAATACTTAAAACCAATACAGCGAAGGAGATGAAAAATCCGTCGCCTGAATCAATCATCATGAAGATCATAAGAAGATATATGCTATACAGAAATATCGGAAAGCCGACTATGAACAACATAGCCACATTAGCAGTTAAGTCGCAGGGAATTAAGGATCCAATTAGCACAAAGACGATCATCAGAATTGCAGTTATGGTGAAGTAAATCAAGAAGCTGAGTGCATGACAGTAAGCAGCCAAGGTGCAAACACCAATTACCATTAGCTCTATCTGTAATCTGAAATATGGGCTACTTTCTGGGCAAAGTACTGCTGCAATATACCTACAATGAAGCACATGAGCACCCAGCCGAGAATTGGTAAATATCGAATTTCTCGTATAAGCAGGAATATGGCCAAAAGTGGAGCTGAAATCAGCATGCAGGCTACACTTATCCAGTACTTGCCCAAAAAGAGATCTGTCAATGGTTTACTACAGATTATATACCGATTAATATGGCAATTAAATAGAGATTTTAAGCACTCACTAGTATGACACAAGTTCCCATTGAACCAAGGCGAGCTGTAGTATAACCACGACTAGGAGATACACCAAAACTATGTAACTGGATCTGGAGGATCTGTGACTTTCATTCCGTTCAGACTGCAGCATACTGGGGCGTGGCAAGTTGACAGGACGCGGTGGAACTGGAGGTGGTACATTGTTAGCACCAGAGCTAGACGACGCCATCCGGGGGACCCCTTTTGAAATGTGAATTAAAACCCCAACAGTATATTTAGAGCGGAGAAAATGAGTTGAAACACAAAAACCTGACACGCAAAGCATTTGTTGCTGCAGCTTACAGCTCACCTAACTGCCACATGCGGTTTAAACATCTGGGGTTTCAATGGGTAGTATCTGAAGGATTTTATTCTTTTTCTTCTCATAACAATACCCCCAACTTCGGCGGGTAACACACTCTTAGGGAATTTGCAAGCGTATCCAAATCAAATGATTACAGCGGCAACACATGACAGCCAAAAGGGAGTTCTTTGAGTTTTTTTTTCTTCTTGGGATGGGAATCCTTGTTGTACTCAGCTTGAATAGATTTGCAGAATGATAGATGGCTCGATTTTCAATGGTTAAGTCTTAAGGATTATGGCGCAGGTTGATTTATCTACTCATCTCCGAAGCTGATTTAAGTATATTTTTATCGCTGCTTTGTGAGTGCTCAACAATTTGCTACACCCGTAAATGAAGCTCATTTTCAAGTATCTTAAGTTACAGAGTATTTTCCAATGAAATTTCTTTTTAAATGCCTCCATTTTTTATAGGATTCGTCTTACCTTTTGGGTGGATAAAGCTGACATTTTTCATGACCAGAAAAATACTTCTCAGAATTCTCATGCTCTGCATTTTATATGTGCTTCCTGATGTTTTCGTATAAATCCATTCAATCCACAATCAACAAGAATATAATGAGTATACGGCCTCGAAGGGTTTAAGCCAAGAAAGACGAAAAAACGGGGACAGATGTGGGATCCCATAAATTCGTTCCAGTAAACATTTTGAATTGTTGAAAAGATTTGTTCAAAAACAAGATGGGCAAACACACAAACTCCCTCACATCGAGAGTTCCTACACATATATATCTTTACATATATATCAAATATATTTATTTATATACCCAGAACCAAAGCGGCTGCAAAGTTTGGCCAAAGTGCTAAAAGATGTGTGAAAGGCTGCGAAAGGCTGCGACGGAAGTGAAAGGCGGATGGGGGTGAAAGGTTAGGGAAAGCGCCTCAAATTACTTTCTTTGTGGGCGGGGTGGGCGTGTGGGCGCAGCTGTTGATGGTTCCTGGATCTTGAACATTTCTTTTAATTTGCAGTTGCGTGATGCTGATTCCTGAGCTGCGATATCAGCGCTCGTCCTTCACAGGACTTGGGCATCAAGGCATCCTCGCATTTACCACTCAATTAGCACGCTGAGGAGATCCCAGCTTACTAATTTATTAATGGGCTATGTCAAAATTCTGCTGCCTTGGAATGACATTGAAAAATGGCTGAAAAGCCGAGAGTGTATATGTTTTCTTCGGTTTAATGGCCCTACGTTTTTTTCCCCACTCAAGGCACGAACCAAACAATTTAGATAAGCAATATGCAAAGCATGTGAGTCTACTGGGCACAAATGTACATACATACATATATGCTTTCTGCTGGGCTGGTTGAATTTCCAACTGTTGGTGTGTAGCAGCTTAATCAGCAAAGATTTACATTAAAATTCCGCCTCACTTAGCTTTTAAACAGGGGCACACGACAGGCGTTTAAAATTCAAGTAGCAACTATAAAAGTCAAAAGACAAAAGCCAAGACACCGATGCACTTAAGTGGCAGACCATAAAAATTTGGACCTCCTCGAGTGGGTAACGTGGTTGTGCTGGTAACCCAAGTCCCCGAATGCCTTTTATGGGGCAGTTTGCCGACTTGCCATTAAGTATACGCCCTGTATGTTGTGTACTGTGTACAGTAACTGTGCCCGCAGGTGTCCGGCAACAAATCAAATAGGCGGCAACAATAAAATCAAATAAAAGAGAAATAGCAAATCGAATAAAAATAGTCCCCCAAATTGCATTAGAAGAAATCACACAATATAATGGCGCCGCGATAACAATGTCCTGTCGACAAATTTTTGGCTCACCTGAATGGACATCAACTAAATTGGTTGTCCTTTGCAATTATTTTTGTGTGTGTGCTTCTCTAGCACCTCGGTCGACTATTTCCGGACGGCACAAAAATACACACAAGAGCACTTGCACTCACACACGAGAGATGTCGTTGTCCTCCAGGATGCGAGATTGTTGTGGCTTTCGCGTAAAAGGACACGGCTTTATGAATGAACAAACGGGCACCGAACATCCGCGTTTATGAAATATATATATCGTTTCTGTTCCGTGGCCAAAACACGTCCGACTCGCAGGCCGACGAGTGATTATCTGAAGCGTATGCCAGTCGTAGTGGCCAGGAAATTACTGTGAAATTCAATTGCCAACTCCGGCGACCTGCGCACTCGCTTAACAGCAGAAGAGAGCGTATCCTAACAGAGTCGTGGGAGCGGCGAAGAGAGAGCTCCAGATTATGTAGGTTGACAAGAAGTTAAACAAACAAAACAAAAGTCAAGCTGTATCATAAATATAATGAAAAGTTTTTGCCAGCAACAAGCGGGTGTACTCCCGGCTCATCTCCTCCCCCAATAGATACTTTGTTCGCCATCCAACTTGTGTGTCAACACCACAGCACACACAAAATAATCATTTCCTATATCTTGAACGTTTAAATAAAAAATAGCTAAAGCTATTTTAAAGAGAAATCTTAAGTCTTAAGTAGAAATCTCGAAGATAGCTATTAAAGGTGTCTAATAGTGTCAACATTTGTTGATCCAAAGTAAGACGTTACTTGTAATTGCATTATGTTGGCCACCTTCTACTCAAGAGGATGTATCCCTAAGATCTAAATTTCTTTCTGTGCAGTCGTGGGTACACATAATTAAGAAATCGTGCTTACGCCACGCACTTTGATTCAGTTGAGTGGCGAGTTGAGGATTTGAAAGTCTCTGGCATTCTGGCATGGCAAATAAGCTGTTGACTTTGTAATCATTTCAGCATGTTTATCAACTTGCTTATTGAGTGGGCCACAAGGCGGACAAGAGGGACGTCCTGATTTCTGATTAGCGACAATGGTGCTCTTGCTGTTTTAGCTGTTTTTGCCGCTAAGAACGCGACTAAGCCGCGGCAATTATGAAAATAAGCCAGTTCCTCTGCGCCTGACTCGCTAATGGGAAATGGCAAATGCCAGCGACCCACTAACACCGCCTCATTACCTCTAAAGTGGGCTCAACTGATGTTTTTGTTCCTGTTTGTTGTTTTTTTTTTATTTATTTATGCGGTCTGCCGCGTATCCTTTGCGGCTTGCGGCGCTGATTCACGATGCCGCAGGACTCACGCCAGCGTGGGGGAATCCCCTGCTGTGGGGCAAGTGCCTGTGCTCAGGTGAGGAAATTAAAAGTTAACTGCCACAGGAGGACATTGGATGACCAGGGCGATGGGCTCATCATGTGCTCACTTCAGGCTTTAATTGGTTTGGAACAATATGTACTTGAAATTCCTGCTGCTGGAAAACATTTTTCGTTAGCCATTTGATGGTTATTTCCAGTTTCATTTTTGCTATTTTTCCGTAAATCCCACATTTATAACTAAACACAAATATAAATACTACTCGACGCAATTGAAGTCACAAATCAATAATGGGAAAACGGAATATAAATATGCCAAAATGAAAATAAATAACAATTTGCATAGCAATGCGATGGAAGCAATATTTGCTCTTTTGATTTAAGAGCCAAAATGTGAGTTTAAACGTTTAGTGCGATTTTATAAATGGATTTATATGAATTATTTGCGGTTTTTACTACACTTTCGTGATATTTGCATGCCATTTTCATTTTCTATCCTATTTATTATCCTATTATCACCCGGTAAAGATTTAATTTACTATCTTAATGATTTAGGTGTTCAAGTATTTGAGAGTATGCAAGACAGGAAAATGTATGTGGCAGATAAAAAGTACTCGTATCTGCTGCCAAGTGGCACGCTCCACTGCCTCCGCAGGGAACAAACTTATCGCTGCTTTTGCCGCATCCTTGGCGAATCAGTTTCGCTTTCAATAAGTAAGCAATAATCAGCAGAGTGGTTGGTGAGGTAATACCCACCTAAACCTGCCACTCGTTTGCCCCGCAATGTGTGAATGCAAGTCAATGAATGTGATTGTTTGCCGGGAAGTGCTGAAAGGACTCACGCAGAATGGCAGTCAGACAGCCAGGAGCCAGGAGGCAGGAGGCAGGATCCAGTAGCCCAGGAGGAGTGCATTGCCGCAGAGTGGCATTCAATTGCCGGGCGGCAGACAAGTGAATCAGCAGCCGAGCGGACAAACAAACAAGCAAATTCAGTGTAACGACCACAAGCCCGGCTTGATAGCATCACTTGACAAGTCAATGAGACGGCTCCTGAATGCAAGTCAAGCGGCACCAGAATGCAGCAGAGCACTCACACTCGTACCTGGTCGCAGATATTCACTAGCCACAGACCGACCACTGAATCGCTAACAATGGCATTGCGATCGCATTTGTTCAATGTGCTCGACGTTCCGAGGACATCGGCAGTGTTTTCAGTTGCATTTACAACCTACGGTTTGTCATTTCACAGTTAAATATTAAAAGAATGCTCAGTGAGTTAACAATGACAAAATAATATAAATATATGTCGCAAACAAACAAATAGCACCAAACCGTATTTTGCTAGAGAAATCGTAAGTAATGGGAGCACCGGCTAATTGATTTTCATATAATAAATCCCGATCATAAGCTAATTAGATCTAAAATAAAAACAGGTTGGCTTAAAATAAATCCGCCTGAAACCACTAGAAGCTGAGCTGCAAAACACACACCTTCCATTTAAGCGAGAAAATCTCGTAAGTCCCCAGCCCAAAGCCCGTAAAACGTTTTGTAATCTAATTAATGGCCCTGCAGCAGATAATGGGCAAGTGTATTCATAATCCCTGGCAATTTCGCATTCATTAAAAGCCAATAAAAGTGAAAATTATAACGTACATCCACCCAGGATCAACTCCTCTCCGCTTTCTTGCTGCCTTGCCAGGTGAATGGGGCGCCCACTTCATTAACAGTGGACGCGTGGATGAGTTGCTCGGCGGGTAATGGAAGCTAATGAAATCACAATTAATTGAAAAAAGAATGGAAGTGTATATATATATACTCGTATACCGGCAGATGACCGGCCATCAGCAGCCGGCACTGTTTCATGGCCATGGGCAAATACAATTTGTTTTAATTAATTGGAAGCCACAACCGCAGAGCCGGCCAGCCCGAACCTGATTTAGATGAATTGCCGGCAGTTCGGCCGGGCATTTTGGCTTAATGTCTGACTTGGCAGCCCAAATCCCAGATCCCACGGACAACATCGGATGGCACCGGATTCCGGATTCCGTATTCCGCATTCCGGTGCCTCCGGCCGTGGACGGCAATCAAGCGTGAAATGATTGGCAGCCAGGAGTTGAAATGCAGCCCCATCAGATATATTCCCACATATGTCGCAGTAACCAACTATTAGCGTGCCCATCGATTAAAGTCGCCGCAATCCCAGGGTGCGAAAGTGCCAAAGTGCCACAGCCAACGGGCTAAAGCTAAAAGAGTGTCGTCAACCAGACGATTTGAGGACGGAGATTGTACTATAAGCATTATATCTGCCAGCTACTTTCGAACTCCGGACTTTGAGCATTTAAATATGCCAACCAGTAATGGTAGGGTACGCAATGGGCACTTTAGTTAGCTACTTTGTACGTTTCAATAAAGCAAAATAAGCTTAGAACTTATGTACGCTATGTAAAGGTGACTAAAAATATGCTTATAGAACATGCTGTACACACTGCGTATGAGTGATATTTATAGGCACTCCTTGGCCAGTCATTAAATACTACTTCCACATACTTTTGCTCACCTGTCACACGCAGTTAGGGTATCAATTAGTCAGGCTTAGTGCACACCCATTCTCAGCGTGCCTGCGGCAACGGAAAGTTGAACAAAAAACTTTGGCAAGCTAAGTTGCGCTTATGCTTATGTTTGGGCGAGTATGTAAATGCTGCCGGGGGGCATTCGTATCGGTGTCTGTGGTTTCTTTGTGGGTGTGTGTGTGTCTCTCTGTATGTGTGTGTGTGTATGTGTCTCTTCTGTCATCTGTGTGGGTGCGGTAAATGCGGGTGAGTTGGTGTGTGAACCACAACATGTGTCGTCGGGCGTGAACAAAAGTGCTAAGAAAATTACATTTTGGCCACATGGAAGGGAGAAGTTCTCTGCCCGTGGCAGAGACCTGGCCTAATGCCTTAATACACTTAAATTCGCTGTAAATCGGGGGGGCTTTGGACTAATTTTCAGGTGGCGAGAAACCACTTGGCCCCAGGAATCACAAGTTACTTGATCCCCACCAGCAACGGCAGCGGCAAGTAAGTCAGTCAGTGGGTTTAAATGGAAATTTTAAAATAAACGAGCTGCCAGCCACACAAGAATGTATGTAACATACTCGCATGCAGTTAGAAAAACACGTTGCCAAATGAAACAATCGAAAATAACTCAAGTGAAAAGCTAAAATATATAGGTCAAAATAAAAGGCCTACAAAATATATATGCAAGCATATATTTAGAGTTTAGAAATGCAGTCAATTAAGGGGGATTATTGTCATTTCTCTGAGTGCTTATGTCCGGAATGAAAGCGACCCCTTCCGCTTTTTGTTCTCCTGGGTGCTGCTCCTCATGTCCTTATGCAAAATTCACATCCACAGCAATCGCCCCAAACTTTTTCTTTCCCGCATGCATATACATTACGCTTTTGTTCCACTCACGACGGCGAAAAAATGGGGAAAACAATGAAAAAAAATGAAAACCATGAAAAACGCGCCAATATATCGCAGCGCGGAAATAATGCAATTTGTGTGTGAACTTTTTAACGCACTCGTAGTTTTTCATACGCACTCACACTCTCAAACTTTGAAGTCGCAACTGCGAACTCGGAACGCGAGTTTCGCAAACATAAATATTTACGTACGAGAGCGCGGGCTGTGCCTTTCGATAGTTGGTAGAAATCCGGGGAGCTGAGAAAGTCCTGCTCCACTCCACGAACAGCAGACAACTGAGGACTCGACTCCGATGTTGGCCAGCTAAAAGGACCTCTCGGCTGTTAGGACAACAGTCGCTCTTAGCCTGGCGAAGAACGTGGCTGTTACTTTAGGTCTAATATTGAATTATTGAAATCAAATTTAGTGCTGCCAGCCATATGTGTGTCACTAAGAAGGTATTATTAAATTTCCATGCATTGAACTTCTCGTGTAATTACATTGCAGCTGTACAAAAAAAACATGGCATACTTTTCAGCTGGCGCTGGAAATTAACTTGTACATATGCGGTAGCAATCAAAATGTCACATCTAAAGTGAAGAACATATTTCTGGCTTATCGCCGCCAGTTCGCTTCACTCATTCATAAAATGCGGTCCAATTAATTGGAACTTTAAACAAATGACCGCGAATAAGCAAGCAATCCATGGGGTTGCGGTGCACTGAACAAAATGGTAAACTAATTACAAAAATGAGCGATTAATCAAATCGAATGAGATATTAAGTAGTGATGTCAAGAAGTCTTTGAAAAAGAAGTGATGAAAAATACAGAGGAGATACTATATGTAAGATGCCAGTACATATATGCGGTATCAGTTAATGTATTCAGCACTCCCTCATATCCACAATAATGCTTATTTCTTATTCTTATTCCCAAATATACGGCGCTGACATTCAACACACTTAAATATGCTAAACTACCACCTTTCGTGCGCACTTTTCTCGGTGCATTCACTGTGCTTCATCGCATGTCAAATGCATATTTTACCATTCAGCGCCACCGCTGTTGTCCTTGTCGTCCTGGCTGCCATTGTTGCTGTTGCTGTTGCAGCCATCCTTGTGCGCTACTTTGGGGCGCAGTTGTTAACGAAAACGGATTCCGGAAGGCGGACGACCGATACGGATATAAGTGCACCCATGTACGGCAAAGGGCAGTCGAGGAGCGAGGAGAGTGAAGAATGGAGAATGGGGCATGGAGGCCATCGAATGACGGCTGAGTGTCCGGCAAAACTGTCGATTCGAGGTGGCATCTTCACGTACACATCGCTGATGGGGCACCACACACACACACACTGCCACTTGGACACACAATTTTGTCGCCTCTAAAGAATTTGACGTTTTTCTTTTTACGATTTCCACGTTAGTTGGTCCCCCATTTCTCCTGCTACTTGACTATTGATTTTTACTTGGGAATAAATTGGTTTCGTTTGTCTGTTTAGCTATGGCCGCTGTCATTCGTATTGGTATTTCAAGAGAATGAGCGAAAATTCAGCACTTCACTCACCCGAAAGTTTTCCTTAGCAATTATTGTGGGAAATTATTTTTCATTTTGCTAGCAAAAGTCAAAAGTCTGGGCATTCGTTTCCCCCCCGCCATCAACTGACCATCTCAAATGGCCGGAACTATTGTTATTAATACTGCCAGTGAATGTTTTTCGTTGCGTTGCCCATACCCACATACTTTTTTTCGGTTGTGAGAGAAAAATTGCACAGCAAATGAAAAGTGAAAAGTGGAAAGTGAAAAGTAAGTAAGGCATTAAAGTTGGATATTCCCTTCGCCAGCTGAAGAATGTTAAAGGGAAATTAATTTCCTGCGAATCCCTATAAATATGAATACAACAAAAGGGCTGAATGGCTCCCACTCCGGTCATCATTTTGCTCGCTTCAGTTTTTGCTTAATTGAAATGCTCGCCCGTTCCGGGTTATGCTTTTCCGCGAAGGAGAAAAGGAGTCCTGGCAGGTCCTTGCTCTCATATTTTGGCAGCTACGTGACACATGCCGTGACCATGTTCTCACCGAGCTGCAAACAAAGTAATTTTTTTATTTCGCCAGCCGTTGTTTGGCTGCTTAAATATGGACATGGCATGGCCCCTCAATTCCGCCCGTGGCCACTCGCAATCCCGACAAATAGAAAAGGTATCCCTATGTCTTCCCACAAACGTATTTGCATTGAAACGGTCACAAAAGGGTAGTTCTGTTTGTCTATTCCTGTTGTTGGAGCAAAGAGAAAAAAAAGTGAAGAAGTGGGCCAGACACTGGGCCAAATGCGCTACAGTTGGTTTGGTTATGGCCAAATAAAAGACGCACAGAGAAGCTAATTTTGTGCATAGTTTATACCGACCATAAATCTAAATTGCACGGCAACTGAGCTTAGGGTTATTGGCCCATTTGCTTAATGCCTGAATATACGGGCTCAAATTTCCGGGAAAGTGCACCGGCTTATCTGCACCCGCATTACTCAAACGCTTAACGAATCGAGCCCAACAGATTTTAGATTAAAATACAGAAGCTCAAGAGTAAATATAAATACTTGAGTTACTTAGATTTCCACAACATAAATGTGTAACCTCACCGCTTTAAGATATATGGAAATATAGACACGTTTCAATTATTCAAACTTTACAAACCGTTTATGCATATTTTGCGCTTTACGCTTCCGCTGAAATCTCGCAATTATTTAAAAATTTATTGCTTTTCAGGACAAACACCAGATCGGAGCCCAACAGGCTCCCGTTTACGACTTGGCACATGAACGACAATCGCCGGGAATAAACAGCAGGATACGACAGTCACAAGCCATTCAGTATGTGTCCTGGAGACCCAAACCCCAAAACGAGGTGAACCGGAAAAAAAGAGCCACATTTCCACAACGCATTTATAATTAGATTTTCAGCAAAATCAGAAATAAAAGTTTTTGATTACACAGCAGCTTTGTGCTGTTGTCCCCCGCAGAACTTCAATCCACAGCACCAGGAACACCTGAAGCACCTGTTCCTTTTAAGTGGTGACCGCAGATCCACAGATATAATGGGTTGACATTAGCATGAGCGTTGTAAGGACCGAAAATTTAAGAGCGAAACAATCGCTTTCACAGCATCGTCCTTTGTCCTTTTGGGTTGCTAAATTTTATAGCAGTTCACACATCGCATATTAACTCTTCCCGCGTCCCGATCTTTTTAATTAACTACTCATATCCGCTGCTGAGCGTGCCTAATTGATATGAGAGTCCCGCTCCCAGAGTTTACCAGACTTTCCCCCATTTTCCTTCGATTTTCCCTCAATTTTCCGCCGCCAAAAAACCATCACGCTTCAGTGACGCTGTGTGCGTGTTAGCCAAGTGTCTCAGAGTCTGTGTGAGTCTGCTGCTGCTCCTGCTCCTCTGTATGTAAGTGTCTTAATGAATTTCCATTTCCAGCAGACACTCATTCAATTCCCGGCCATAAAATCGCAGCCAAAAGCAGAAATTAACTTGCCTCATGTCAAATGTTAATGAGCAGCAAACGCACAGTGTTTTTGCCAGTGTTTCAATTTGGAAAGAAAATATTAAAGGAAGTCATGTGCATTAGGATTGTGCTGAAAACCTATGATTTTAATTAAAGAAATCAACAAATCTTCAGTAGTTTTAACTTTAATCTTATACCAAAAAACATATTGCATGTCTCGATTTTATTTTAAAGCGTTTTAACACCATTTCTCACTTTCAGCACGTGTGGTAAAATAAAGTCAACAAAGTAAGTCCACAGACTTGTTTTGGCCACAAACAAGTTTAGCCCAATATCTTTACACTTTCCATGTTATTTGAAACAAAGTCTCCCTTGAAGGTTTTGTTTTCGCTTTTCGCCCACGCTGACCTTGGCCTTCAGCTGTGTAGATTGCCACAGAAAGTATCGTCGGTTGCCCAGATTTCGTTTTGTGATCCCAAACAATAAGGAACTTTCGAAAATCCGCTGCCGTCAAAGAAAAGAAACTATAGATTTTGGGCAACTTTGAGTCACTGTTCACCAAAGGCAATGATACTGGCACGATACTGGCGTTAAATATTCAGTATGAGGTGCGGAGCATTGCCTCCGCTTCAGCTGGAATAAAATCTATTATATTGTCCCACTAATTAGTTCTTTCCCAAGCAAATTAGATAGTCCGCAAATAAGTGGAATTAACACCAACAGAAAGCTGGATGTGGTTTAATCGAATGGCTGGGATGATGAACACATCGTGTGTAGACTACTTTGGCAAGCTTAAGATTACTATTGTCAATCCTTTTCTAGATCTGACGGGCGCGAACTTCGCGATCAGCCAGTTCCTCGGGAGTGGGGTGCTCCTGGATGTAACGGATGGATTGCAGGATCTCCTCTGGGATTGGTGGGGGAGTGGGCAGCAAGTTGGACTGTGGGTGGAAGCCGAACTCGTCGGCGGTGTACACCACCTGGACGGGAATGCCCTCGGGGGAGGTGTAGGAGAAGGATCCCTGAGCATTGTGGCCGGCAAGACCCTGCTCCTTAATCTGGATACCGCTAGCCTGCTCGATGTCGTAGGCGTAGGTGCCGTCCGTATCCTGGTTGGCCAGGAACTTGGTGATGACATCATCGTTCAGTGGCGCGGCCAGGGCGCATCCGAAGAGGGCGACGACGAGGAGCTAATGGTATAGAATAGTCCAATTAAATCACTGGATCCATGCAGACGGAATCTGTTATCCATTTATCCACTTACGAGCTTGTACATGTTGCTGCTGCTGGTTTGTTGACCGAGGGGCTAATGCTGTCACTCTGGGCCCCCGATTGACTATTTATAGTGCTCCGATCCGATAGTCAAAGACAAAGCCAACACAGAGCATGCAGACACAGACACAGACTCCGAATATGCAAACAAGTCGGGCATGCAGAGCGACCCATATTTCGCCCAATAAACTGCTTTTGGCCACACGTTTTCAGTCATTAATGCAAGATATGGAGCTCCCCTAATGGGATAATGACGACTATTGTATACTCCGTAATGAAGGTGAAGGTGAGATTATTATCCAAAGAAAGTTACTGTATTTTTTTTTACAGAAATATATATGTACATATGTAGATCGAAAAAAAATTTAAGCAACAGACAACTCTATAGTCCAGTTCCCCGGCTATTCCATACTCGTTTCTTTCTGGAATATTTAGATAAAATGGGGAAGAAAAAACAGTAAAAGAATTTTAATTTCATTTTTCTTTCTATATATAAAAAAAAAAGAAGTGTTTTTAAAGTGAAAAGTGGGCGTGGCAACATAAGGGAAAAAAATTTGCACTGCGTCATTGTTTTTTGAATAATGCAAGTATAATCTCAACTTGTTAGCTTTTACAGTTCCTGAGATGTCGTCTTTCATACGGACGGGCAGACCGACGGACGGACAGACGAACGGACGGATAGACATACCAACTGACGGACAAACGGACGGACAGACAGACTGACGGACAAATAGACAAACGGACGGAGGGACGGACAGACAGACTGACGGACAAATAGACAAACGGACGGAGGGACGGACAGACAGACGTACGGACGGACGGACAAGTAGACGGACGGACAGATGAACGGACAGACGAACGGACGGACAGACATACCAACTGACGGACAAACGGACGGTCTGTAGGTCGGACGGACGGACAGACAGACTGACGGACAGACGGACGGACGGATAGTCAAAGAGGACGGAGGGACGGTGGGACGGAGGGACGGACAGACAGATGGACAGACAGACGAACGGACGAACATACGGAGGGACGGACAGACAGACGGAAGGACAAAAGGACGGACGGGCGAAAAGAGAGACGGGCGAATTGAGAGACATACGGACAGACGGACATGGCCAGATCGACTCTGCCAGTGTCCTGATAAGGAATAGATATAGGGACATACTTTCCTAAACTACGAGTTACGGGTATACAAATGTGCAATAACATAAATACACCAAAGCTAACTTAAATTAATGCAAGTATTTTACATTTTTAAAACATGTACTGAAGAATCTCCTGCTACTCTGCAGAAAACGCCTATAAATACCCTTTAAAACCATGAACTTGGGTGGAGCACTGACACAACCTCAATACGTCAAAATCAAAGTCGAATTTTGCTCTTCGGCAAACACCAATGGTAAACGGCTTCGAGATTATCAACAACAAATACAACTTGTTAATTTATTCAATGATTCAAGTTACAACATTTCTTCAGCTCGTGACGCGAATCAACTTGAATTCGAAGGGCCAATGACAATTTGCATAACACAACCTTCCAAGCAGCAACTAATACCAGCGTGCATTTATTATTTTCGGTTTGAACTTGCACCAGTCAGAATTTAATTATAGATAATTCTGAACCAGATCGTCATCATTTTGCTCGCTTTAGTTTTTGCTCTGTTTTTGCAATGTTCATCCGTTCCGAATTATGCTTTCCCGCGGATAAAAAAAGAAGTCCTGGTAGGTCCTTGTCATTTCCCAGGACTCGCTCACATATTTTGGCAGCTACGTGACACATGCCGTGACCATGTTCTCACCGAGCTGCAAACAAAGTAATTTTTTTATTTCGCCAGCCGTTGTTTGGCTGCTTAAATATGGACATGGCATGGCCCCCCAATTCCGCCCGTGTGGCCACGGGCCACAATCCCGACAAATAGAAAAGGTATCCCTATGTCTTCCCACAAACGTATTTGCATTGAAACGGTCACAAAAGGGTAGTTCTGTTTGTCTATTCCTGTTGTTGGAGCAAAAAGAAAAAAAAGTGAAGAAGTGGGCCAGACACTGGGCCAAATGCGCTACAGTTGGTTGGGTTATGGCCAAATAAAAGACGCACAGAGAAGCTAATTTTGTGCATAGTTTATACCGACCATAAATCTAAATTGCACGGCAACTGAGCTTAGGGTTATTGGCCCATTTGCTTAATGCCTGAATATACGGGCTAAAATTTCCGGGAAAGTGCACCGGCTTATCTGCACCCGCATTACTCAATGGCTTAACGAATCGAGCCCAACTGATTTTAGATTAAAATACCGAAGTTCAAGAGTAAATACAAATACTTGAGCTACTCAGATTTCCACAACATAAATGTGTAACTTCACCGCTTTAAGATATATGGATATATAGACACGTTTCAATTATTCAAACTTTACAAACCGTTTATGCATACTTTGCGCTTTACGCTTCCGCTGAAATCTCGCAATTATTTAAAAATTTATTGCTTTTCAGGACAAACACCAGATCGGAGCCCAACAGGCTCCCGTTTACGACTTGGCACATGAACGACAATCCCCAATCGCCGGGAATAAACAGCAGGATACTCAGGATACGACAGTCACAAACCATTCAGCATGTGTCCTGTATGTATGAAACCCAGACCCCGAAACGAGGTGAACCGGAAAAAAAGAGCCACATTTCCACAACGCATTTATAATTAGATTTTCAGCAAAATCAGAAATAAAAGTTTTTGATTACACAGCAGCTTTGTGCTGTTGTCCCCCACAGAACTTCAATCCACAGCACCAGGAACACCTGAAGCACCTGTGCCTCAAGTGGTGACCGCAGATCCACAGATATAATGGGTTGACATTAGCATGAGCGTTGTAAGGACCGAAAATTTAAGAGCGAAACAATCGCTTTCACAGCATCGTCCTTTGTCCTTTTGGGTTGCTAAATTTTATAGCAGTTCACACATCGCATATTAACTCTTCCCGCGTCCCGATCTTTTTAATTAACTACTCATATCCGCTGCTGAGCGTGCCTAATTGATATGAGAGTCCCGCTCCCAGAGTTTACCAGACTTTCCCCCATTTTCCTTCGATTTTCCCTCAATTTTCCGCCGCCAAAAAACCATCACGCTTCAGTGACGCTGTGTGCGTGTTAGCCAAGTGTCTCAGAGTCTGTGTGAGTCTGCTGCTGCTCCTGCTCCTCTGTATGTAAGTGTCTTAATGAATTTCCATTTCCAGCAGACACTCATTCAATTCCCGGCCATAAAATCGCAGCCAAAAGCAGAAATTAACTTGCCTCATGCCAAATGTTAATGAGCAGCAAACGCACAGTGTTTTTGCCAGTGTTTCAATTTGGAAAGAAAATATTAAAGGAAGTCATGTGCATTAGGATTGTGCTGAAAACCTATGATTTTAATTAAAGAAATCAACAAATCTTCAGTAGTTTTAACTTTAATCTTATACCAAAAAACATATTGCATGTCTCGATTTTATTTTAAAGCGTTTTAACACCATTTCTCACTTTCAGCACGTGTGGTAAAATAAAGTCAACAAAGTAAGTCCACAGACTTGTTTTGGCCACAAACAAGTTTAGCCCAATATCTTTACACTTTCCATGTTATTTGAAACAAAGTCTCCCTTGAAGGTTTTGTTTTCGCTTTTCGCCCACGCTGACCTTGGCCTTCAGCTGTGTAGATTGCCACAGAAAGTATCGTCGGTTGCCCAGATTTCGTTTTGTGATCCCAAACAATAAGGAACTTTCGAAAATCCGCTGCCGTCAAAGAAAAGAAACTATAGATTTTGGGCAACTTTGGAGTCACTGTTCACCAAAGGCAGTGATACTGGCACGATACTGGCGTTAAATATTCAGTATGAGATGCGGAGCATTGCCTCCGCTACAGCTGGAATAAAATCTATTATATTGTCCCACTAATTAGTTCTTTCCCAAGCAAATTAGATAGTCCGCAAATAAGTGGAATTAACACCAACAGAAAGCTGGATGTGGTTTAATCGAATGGCTGGGATGATGAACACATCGTGTGTAGACTACTTTGGCAAGCTTAAGATTACTATTGTCAATCCTTTTCTAGATCTGACGGGCGCGAACTTCACGATCGGCCAGCTCCTCAGGAGTGGGGTGCTCCTGGATGTAGCGGATGGATTGCAGGATCTCCTCTGGGATTGGTGGGGGAGTGGGCAGCAAGTTGGACTGAGGGTGGAAGCCGAACTCGTCGGCGGTGTACACCACCTGGACGGGAATGCCCTCGGGGGAGGTGTAGGAGAAGGATCCCTGAGCATTGTGGCCGGCAAGACCCTGCTCCTTAATCTGGATACCGCTAGCCTGCTCGATGTCGTAGGCGTAGGTGCCGTCCGTATCCTGGTTGGCCAGGAACTTGGTGATGACATCATCGTTCAGTGGCGCGGCCAGGGCGCATCCGAAGAGGGCGACGACGAGGAGCTAATGGTATAGAATAGTCCAATTAAATCACTGGATCCATGCAGACGGAATCTGTTATCCATTTATCCACTTATGAGCTTGTACATGTTGCTGCTGCTGGTTTGTTGACCGAGGGGCTAATGCTGTCACTCTGGGCCCCCGATTGACTATTTATAGTGCTCCGATCCGATAGTCAAAGACAAAGCCAACACAGAGCATGCAGACACAGACTCCGAATATGCAAACAAGTCGGGCATGCAGAGCGACCCATATTTCGCCCAATAAACTGCTTTTGGCCACATGTTTTCATTCATTAATGCAAGATATGGAGCTCCCCTAAGGGGATAATGACGACTGTATACTCTGTAATAAGGGTGAAGACCGATATAGTCGAATTCACCGAGTATCATTTACCTGCTTGGAATCTACTAAGTAAGTTCTACCAGTTAGATACTTCTCAACTAATTTGGTACACGCTTTTTATGTGCTACTATTTATATGCTACTCTGCAAAAAGCAGCTGTAAATCCACTCCCAAACTGAGCTATACCCTTTAAATCATGAACTTGGGTGGAGCGATGACACAACTTCAATGCATCAAAATCAAAATCAAAGCCGAATGTTTGTCGAAGAAACACGAACAATGGTAAACGCCATCGAGATTATCAACAACAAATACAACTTGTTAATTTAATCAAGCCAGCAATGATGATTGAAGTTACTACATTGAAGGGAATTTGCATAATACAACCTTCCGAGCAGCAGGAAATACCAGCGTGCATTTATGAATTTCTGATTGAACTTTCCCCAGTCTGACTTCTTATATAGATAATTCTGAACGAGATCTCTGCACACTTGTAGGAAAATCTCAAGGGGTTAGCCACTGCGATAATGCATGTGGGCGATGCGATGGCATTGACACAGAGAGAAATATTAGTGTTTAAGCGAAAATTATATATTATTACTTATTAATAATAGTGCCGAAAGGTGTGAAGGTATACACATTGCCTACTGACCTGTTGTGATGAGGTGTAAAACTGGTTTCTCACACTTGTAAGCAAATCTATCACTTTTAGCGAAGGGGAATACCCTTATAATTTTATCTAAAATAGATATTAATTTTCATATTGCTTACTTTGAAGAGGGGACTTCCCCTAAGCCGTTTTTCCTTTTAAATGGTTTTGAATTAGTTAGCCACAGATATGATTTATCAACCGCATAGTTGGCATATTTTTTCTCACTGTGCAATGGCTTCGGGCACGGCCATATGCTCTCGTCTTGGCACAGGCACTCATAGTATAAACAAGCATATTAAATTGTATTTTTCTTTTATTACATTATTATTATCTCTGGCAATAAATGTCAACGTCAGTCGAGCCGCCAACGGACACGGCATGGAGAAGCCGGGGTCACAGGACGAAGGACCTTTGAGCAGCCCGTGAGCATGTTGATGGAAATGTATGATGGTCCCTATACATATATATATACAGTGTGTGTGCGTGTGTGTGTGTGAGTGGGTGTGCCACCGCGTCCAGATGTAGTTGCTCCGATGTTCTTTCTGCTGTTTGATGCGCAGCACCATATATGCTGGATGCCGTATGATGTTCTGGATGTTCTGACTATGCAAACAGACAGGCGAAAACATGGGCAGCTGGACGAGATGGATGCGGAGGCGGTGGCAGAGGCGACGGATGCAATAGATGGTGCCGCCTTATACCTTCCTGTCGTAGGGCAGGACCTGACCCACGGACACCACTGGCGACGAGGCGGGTGCGAGCAGAGCTCCGGCTGGCTGCAGATACTGCGCGCCCTGCTCCTGACCATGGCTCTGGTGATGCTGATGGTGCTCGTACTCCCCATCCTCCTCCGGGTGGTTGCGATTGTACTCCAGCGACTTCAGGATGGCCTCGGGAATGGGATGCGGTGTGGGCAGGTGTTCGCCCTGCGGCTGGAATCCGTTCTCGTCGGCCGTGTAGGTCAACTGGATGAGCTGGCCCTCGGGTGTGTAGTACTGCGATGAGCCGCTGGCGTAGTAGCCACCCACTCCCTGCTCCTGCTGGGCAATGCCGTTGGACGTCTCGAACTGGTAGTTGTAGCTGCCATCCCCCTGCTTCAGCTCGTTGACAAAGCTCCGGATCTCGGCATGGGCATCCGGGGAATCGGAGGGACGAGCCTGGACGGCGAGCAGGAGCACGGACATGGCCACAAGTACAACGACGTTCTGCAATCACATGAATTGTTATTATATCCCTTCGGGGAGCTCCCGGAGTGTTGCTCCTTTTTTGCACTTTTTTGACTTACGATCTTCGACATTTTCGCCTGGCTTAGGTTGAGATTTGGTTTATGGTTTATTTGCTGGTTTGACCCTAAGAGCTAAACTCTGTTTGATGGCTCAGTAACCTCGACCCGGCGCTTTTATACCCCAGAAAATCCGAATTGATCTGCCAACGAAAGTGAGGAAAGTGTTGTGTGTGCAGCCATTAGACCTGATGGTGATGATAATTGTGGTGGAGCTGGGGGGGAAACTGGAACTCATCACATCACATGTGGCAGCTCATTTTGGATTTCACAGCCGAGAGCCAGCAACGGTTGCAAGCGGCAATTATCTCGACTTTAGGTGGCTTCCACAGCTAGTTCCATTAACAAAGTTTTCGACTCAAACAGAAACAGAAACCGAAACCGAAACCGAAACGGAAACAGAAACCCACCTGGTTCGGGCCACCTGGTCGATTGACCCTTCTGCAGCTCCACTTCCCCCGCGGGTCAAGAGACCGCAGCTCTTCGCTGCCGGCACTTGAGTAATTAAGTGTTTGTGTTAATTCATTAATTAACCACGACCAGGTTGCGCACACCAATCGGGGCATATTCGTATGTAAGATGACCACTTTTACGAAATCCGTAATGGATTCACTGTGCCCCAAAGATTTATCAGTGCCTTGGATCCAGATAAGTGGATAAAATGGCTCGTGCTGTGTGGTTTTTTTCGGGTTTTGTGGATGTGCTGGGCGTGAAATGGTCAATGGATTCTCCCATTCCCACTCACAAATTATTGCTAATTTATCCCTAGTTTTGGGCAGATGCTAATCAATCAGAATTTGAAAACGGCCTGGCCATAATTCACATGCAAAATGCAACTGGCTTCGGGTTTCGGGCAACTGGTTCCGCTCATAAATTTCAGTTAACAATTAGGTCATGGGAAATATGGTTTTATGCCGCTACTGCGCTGCTGCTACCGGCCAAAAGCATTAATTTCATAATTTATTCTTAATTTATCGGTTTTATTTCCGTTACCAGTGAGTGTGCTATCACACTCAATAATATAATTATGAAGTATTTATTAACAGTGACCTTCAGTGTTTTATTTTGATAACTTTTTAAAGCCTTTACTTTAAAGGTCTTTATATTTTCCCCTGTTCTATGCAGATACATATGTGCTATAATTTAATCTTCACTTTCACAGTTGCCTGTGAAAGTTCATTAAATATACATATGATGCACTGCCGGCATAAAAAACCAATATATTTTTGCTTTCATTTTTACTGCGACATTTACATGCATGCACATAAAAATTCTCTCAGTTTTGATGGGTTTACATAAATAAGACTTCTTCTGGGTGCCTCGCCCCTCATAATTGAATTCAATTGAGAGGAAACGATGGCAAAGATGCAAATATTAGATAATATTGCTCAAATTTGTGCAGAGCCTTTATAGCTTACGAACTAAATCAATTAGTAGTGCGATGTTATGGCATATTCACGCATTTAAATGAATTGTCAAAAGATGCCAGCCATTCAAACATTGAAACAGCGAAGGGAAACGGACTTGAAACATGCAAATTGAATCAACTTTTTGATTAAAAATCCATCAGCCAGCCTTAAATATTCGCCACACCAGAAATGCATGAACAAACGTAGTCTGTTCGGTTGCCAAAAAACAAAAATTCAAATGGATGAAAATCCAATTAATTGGGTTATTCAATGAAGCCGTGTGCTGATTTAAATTGAAGCTACAAGTGCCAACTTGCCAAAAAAAAAAAAATCCCACCACGAGCCGAATTTCCAAAGCGAATCGAAATGAAAGTTGCAACTACAAGCAATTAGCAGAGCCATTTCGTCTCTATGGACTGAAGGTCGTTGCGCCAAGATTTTCGAAAGTCGTTGACTTTGTTTGCCGGCAATCCGTCGATCTATCTGTATTTGTATCACCATATAAAAATATACCAAAAAAAATCCCCCAAGGGCTGACCTTCCACGCCCAACGCCAACGCTATTTGCCCGATACTATTGGGCGTTAGATGTGGGTTACATCTGCTGGAGAAGCGGCTGAAACCTGTACCATCTCATGACTAACCAGCGAATGAAACTGCATAAACCTAAACGCTCCATAAAAGTGGCCAGACAGTCTGCAGGTTGACGGTGTTTTAGTTAATTAAAATCACTAAATGTATCAGATGAGTGAATGTGGAGCAGCGGATTGGCCATAAAAATTCAAATGCCAATCGTCGAGGTGCAGAGAAAGAAAAAGGCAAACCTTGTTAGTCCTTATATAATATGATGTTAAAAACGCTTAAATTACCATTTATTTATTTAAAATATATAGTACACACTTACCAATAGTATTAGTTAAATATTGGTAACTAAAGAAGAAAAGCCTTTATATTTCTTTCTTATCATTCTTACCTGCAGGCTATACAATTCTTAAATGCGTGATATTATTTAGATATTATTTATTTTGAATATGATTTTCTCGCAGTGCAGATGCGGCACTGCTCGTTAAGTAGACATTCAAAGACATGCCCAAACTAGGGCTAAAACACTGCGCCCAAGCGACCTTCGGCTGGACTGGATGGGACCAGTCTGAAACGGACTGGACGAGTGGCCGCCACCGAATGTGGGTCAATTAAGTTGGAGCAGGTGAGCGTGAGGAACTGGCCAAGGAGTCGCTGCACTTAAGCATCTCCCCTTTTTCACTTTTTTTTTATTGTGGTATATTTTTCGCTGGTGCTCCTTGTCTCAGCTTAATGCGCGCGAAGATGGATTGATGCCCTAATGGATGGATGGGGATTTGGAGGAGGAGCAGCAGCAGCAGGAGGCGAAGAAGAAGAAGGTGAAGGAGGAGCAACAGCAATGACAAAACATTGAGGGGCAGGATGGTTAAGTACAGCGGAAGCGGCTTAAGGCAACCGGCAATGGCACAGAGGAAACTCCAACGAATCGTAACAACTTTTGCTTTTCATTTAAAGCCGCCCAAGCGACGAGCACCGGACAATTGTGTTGGCCAAAAAAACACACATATATATATATGTATATAAAGGAACGTAGAGAGAAAAAAAATAAATGCCCAATTGCCGGACAGCCGGTTTGGGGCATAAAAGCCGAAAGTAACACCAAAAAGGCCAGCAAAACAGAGGGCAGCACAAGGCAGATAATGCTGCTCCTGCTGAGGCTGATGCTGCTGCTGTTGCCACCGCCTCCATGCGACATTGCCCCTCAACACATTCACTTTTCTCCCCAACTCGGAGTCAGATTCATTCCGAGCAGCAGACGCAGTCTGGTCTGGTCTGGCCTGGTCCGGACTGGCCAGCCAAGCCGTACAATTCATGTACTTATAAAAGGCCAACACGAATCTTGTGGGGGAAACAGCGTGTGCTCTTCTTGTTGCCGCTAGTCGAGGCCTCTTGGCCACTTTAGCGATGGCAGACTGACACCTTTAATATGGCCCACATAAGGGCGACAAGTCTGTTGGTAAAAATATATATTTTCAAAATAGGTATGGCCAGCTCGAGGTCTAACTGAACTCAAATTATTGACTTTGTATTTGTATAATATATTTTATAAAATATCTTGAATATATTAAGACACTAAATATTTACGGAATTTATTAACAACCATTTATAAATTAAAAAAAATAAAGAACTTTTAAATAAGAAAAATGTTTTCAATATTAGATATGTTGTTTTATAGCCTTTTTACCTTCCCCAAACTTAGTTTAATTTGCTGTTTAAAAGCTTTAAGTGATCAGACTTTCCGCTTGAAATGAAGCCAGAGCTCCATTATTTCCTCTGAAGCTTCGTACTTCCCGTGAGTCACGTCATCGCCATCACCAGCGCCGCTCATCGCAAGTTTTCTTATCAAAACTTAATACAAACTTGCCGAGCTCCGCTGTCGATAAGCTTTCGTACTTTCGGACAGTCTGCCAATATTGGTGGCAAGGTCGTTCGTCTGCCTGGCTGCAAAGCTAAAGGTTGCTTGCCACTTCCTTTGGGTTTTTCGGCTTTTCCACTTTTGGACGCGCTTGGTGATTTTGTAATAAATGAATGCGTTGACCCAGCATGTGAGGTTCTTAATCGATTTCGCCGATACTGCGAACGATTTATTACGAGTATGAAGTTTCGCATATGATTTGGGGACCAGGGACTAGGCGCAACATTTATAAATGATCCTGCCACAAAAGCCAGGCGCTTTAAAATAATTTGCGAATTTTATAAGGAAATAAAGCGATGGGGCAACTACTCGTATAAATTGCGCTAACCAAACAACTTGCGGAGGTGTTAATGAAAAATTAACCCCTCGCCGCAGACCTAAGAATTGATTAACCGGCTGCCAACAAGTTGAACAAAAAGGAGCATAAAGTTTATGGCCAACAAAAAACTATCTCACACACACAGCAACAGCAGTAAAGCAGTAAAATCACCAAAGAGTCTCCAGCGGAGTCTTTTAATGACAGTGTGTGGGTACTTTTCGTATCTGTGAGAGGGGCAGTTGGCAGTTGGCAGTTCAGGTTCAATGCTGCAAATTATACGCGTTTTTCGGCGACTGCGACTGCGAGTGCCCGGCCCAAAATGATTGGCGTGCCAAAATGCTATAAATGCGATGCCAGGCCAATTCGGTCATATTCATTCTCGTTGCGAGTTCACAGTGACAACAAGTCCAACAGCCCCCCGAACCCAATCCACATCAACATGAACAAATTCGTGAGTTCAGGACTTTTGGATTCAGCAGGAAAACTCTTTCAACTACCATTATCCTTATCCCACAGTTCGTCCTTGCCGTTGCCGCCCTGGCTGTGTCCTGCGTCCAGGCCGACTCCTTCGATGCCCGTGCCGAGACTCGCGAGTACAAGAGCGACCTGAAGGAGGATGGCAGCTATGCGTATCAGTACCAGACGTCCAATGGCATCGCTGGCCAGGAATCGGGCGTGGGCGGTTACTATGCCAGTGGCTCGAACGCCTACTACGCGCCCGATGGTCAGCTCATCCAGTTGACCTACACCGCCGACGGCAATGGATACCACCCAGCCGGCGCCCATCTGCCCACCCCGCCCCCAATCCCAGCGGCCATCCTGAAGTCACTGGAGTACATCCGCACCCATCCCCAGCAGGAGAGTCGCCAGGGTCAAGGACGATTCTAGACCAAGTGGGCACCATGCCAGCACCACCACCACACATGTTGAGCGTTATTCGAGCTAGTTTTAAGTCATTTGAAAATAAACATTGTTTGAGCCATCAAACATTTCCATAAACAAGTCGAGACTCTTGTCGAATTTGGATGGAGATAGCATTTTCGGTCAGTGCTCAGATTTGCTAATGGGAGATTTCACTTTCGTGATTTTACATTTGCAAGACGTTGTTAACACAAACAAATTATCTGTGATCTTAAAGTTATACAGAGACTTGCATACTTGAAAGTCTTGCATTTATCATTATCCCTTGAATTAACAAATAAATACTATATTCTCTTAATCATGAAGAAAATTAATTTGCATTAATAATGAAGGAACATACTAATTTACGAAATTGCAGTTAGTATTTTACAATAAAACACTTTAAATGGGTTTAAAGAGGGCTAGCTTCTTTTTTGCAGCGTAAGCCAATTCGAAATGCATTTCAAATTCAAATGTTGGCGCCAATCGTTGGTTTGGTTAAAATCAGGGCTACCAAAACGCTCACAGCTTTGCAGTCCATACTCATTGCCAATCACAGCGGAACGCCGACGATAAGAAAATATCGTTTGCTAACTGAATCTACGGGCTTTGGCGCGCCTTTTTAAATAGAATGGATCAAGGCTAACAAAAACATATAAACATTACTCTTTATAAAATGTACTAGTATTTAGTACTGGTGGTAGCAACGTACAGTCTAATACGATTGTGTTTTATTTGGAGCAGACGAAATCAAAATTATGAATCATTTTTATGCATATACAAATCGAAATACTCTATATAGATAATAATAAATAACATAATACTGTTCAACTCACTTAAGCTCATTAAATAATGGTAATAAAAACAGTTTAAGTTCTTTCTGAGAATCCCAACGGTTATTTCAAATTACATATACGCTTACCAGTGGCTCTCTGTTATTCGGAACTGGTTCGCGCACCGGTTAGCAGTGCGTACCATTTGTTTACTAGCTGTTAACCGTTACCTGTTTATGTTAAACGTTAATGTTAATTGGTGTCAAAATGTGGTCTACATATGTTTATTTTTAAAAATCTTTATTAAGTATCTTTATGCTCTTTAAAGTGAATACTAGATGATGAAAATTGGTTCACTAGTTTTTTAAATTATTACTTACACAATTTAGGAAAACATGGTTTTGAGAAAATGCCGTTAAATGATCGCGGAAAGCATCTCTTCCACAATTCCGAGAATTAGCTTTTTAAAGTTTTACACAACATACCTATCGATAAGGCAAGCAACAACAATCGATTTTAAAAGAGCGCGCGCAATCGGGCGATCGGTAGGAGATGAAGCCGCGCAAGCTCGCCGTCACTTCAGTCACTCGCGATCACTCGAACGAATCGGTTATCCGGTATTTGGCATCCGGCAGCAGGTGTGAGGTGTTTCTTCGTGGTGTTTAGTGTTGTTCGGTGTTGTTTCGCGTTGTTTTCAGTTGCTTTGAGCCGAGAACTCCGCTCAGCGGCGGACTGCAAATGCAAATGCAAAGTGCATGTGCAGCCATCAGCGATTATTTTGTTTTGGTTTTTTGATTTTGTATTTGAATTTGAAAATTGCATTTGAATTTGAATTTGAATTTGGCTTTCGTGCGAGTTCTGTGCTGCGTTTTCAATAAACGCGTTTGCTTGTTGGCGCTTTCGGCTGCGTGGGCGCCAATTTCATGTGGCTGTGTGTCGCGTGTGTGCATTAGCTAATGTGTTTGTATTGCTAATTAAAACGGCAGCAGCAACAGCAACCGCCAAGTGGCAGCAAGCGGCAAGAACCAGCAGCAACAACAACGACAAGAACCCCTCAATAAAAGCGAAACAAAGTGCATTCGATAAGTACGATAAACGCAATCCTACATTCCCCCCACGAAACCGAACCGAACCCGATTTGCGCACCCATTTGGATCGACAGTCGGCAGGTGTTTTTCCGCCGCCGCATTGCCGCATTTTCCATGGTGAGTTTTCCACGCGCTCACTGGCCTATTAAGTCGCCTTCTTGTGTTTGCCCGCTAGTCGCGGTCAGCTGTGATAATATTTACTACCAATCGCCACAACCAACATTTTCCCCCCAACGCTGCGTAGAATGCAGCGATCGCCACAAAACTAGATCAATTACGCGGAACCATAACGCTGATAAGACTGGCGCCCTCCACGAATCATTGCATTAATGATAAAAAAAATATATAAAAAATAATAAAGCACAATTATGACATTATAATGGTTATGTTAGGATATTTATTTATCTAAGAATACTTAAGGATAATGCCTAATGCTCAATACCTAGCACTTCCTACTATGGGATGACTTTGCCAAGCTGAGTTACTTATACCATAAATATACAACTTTATATCCAATGAGAATTCTCTTCTTATTTTAACTCACTCTTTCCTTACTTTTTAACTTGTTAGCCCAAATGCTCCCCTACGATCTGTTACCTATAGCGAGGCCCGTCTGTTATTACAAACACCCCACTTGCATGACGAAAATCGGTGGTAATCGCCAGACAAATAAACAATTAATTAACGCGAGCATAATGCGGCAATAACGATTGCGTTGCTCTTTAAATATCTTCGAATATCTTAAGCTACCAAAAGGCAGGTTTTTGGTGCCATTTCGATGCCCCGCGGACTTAGAAGCCGTGTTCAGATCTTTGCCGATACGAATCGGATTCGCATATTTTTGTGAAGGAGCCCAGGGCGGCAAAAAAAAAGATCAAGAACAAGAATATGAACAAGTGGGGCGGCTACCTGCCTTTGGGATTCCGAGAAGTGTTTTCGGTCATGATATGGCCAATATGAGCAATATATCCAAATCGAGGCGGGTTCCACCCCTCGAGGCCAAAGAAATCTCTTCAAAGCGCGGCGGCTTAATTCAAATTGATTTCATTTTACTGATTTTTCGATTCGTTCTCTCCCCACCTCGGCTTTTTGGTTTTTTGGCAAACAATTTGAAGTGTCAATTTGTGTTTATAAAACTAAAATTATTTATCAAGCCCAGCCATCGCATGTGGGCAGCGCAAACAGTTAAAAGAAGAAAAAACCCAAGCACGCATATAAGTTAGCTAAGTACAGAGAGAGAAACATCAGTGTTTTAGTAAAATATACATTTTAAATTGATATTTTATAGACAAACCAATTACAATGTTCATTGTAGTTGGTTCAAAATGACTCGAAGATCTTTAATCAAATTTCCATGAAGACCTGTTCCCATTTTCCTGTGCATATATAGCAGATATACAATATCGCGAATAGCACTGCTGTCTGGCTGCAAAGTCAATTGCCAAATATGGCGGACTTGTTTGTGTGTGGTTTAATGTCACACTCACACACTCAGCCAGCCACTCACACCATCGCAGAGATAAGTATAACTCTCTGCCTGTCAATAGCTGAGCTTTGAAAAAGGAAATTCAACTACTTGTTTCACCAAAAAACTCACTGAAATAGTCACCCAGCACTCAGTATTAGCGCTTCGCTAGCTGACTTTCCTTTGTCTCTCGTCTCTCGACTGTCGTCAATAAACATTGAAATTAGCATGCGGCCAACTGAATTTATTCTCTAATTGTTATCTAAGCTGCGAGGGCCTAAAAAGGCAGCCAGATCGACGGATGAGTGTGCCAAATCAGCCAAAAACAGATTACAAAGGCCTCAGCTGGGCTGAAAGCCTGGCTTTAACTGGAAATTCTCTGTGACTAATTGGCTTGGGGAGCTTGACTAATTGCATCGCGATCGCTGGAAAGGCAGTTGGCCAATAATTAACGCGATCCCAATCGAATTCCGCAATAGAATTTATTTGCGCAGGGCTTCTGTTTTTATGGTTAACTGATTTATAATCTGCTTCCGATTTAATCTGAAGCGAAGTGGTCTCGGCAGATTAAGACCAATTAGATGGGGTTTTTTAAAACAACTGCTATATAACTTATTTGATGTATTCATAACCCAAATATTCAGCTTTTTATTGCTGCTTTATTGCGGCTAATCTTGATCAATTTGATCGCTTCATCGAACTTTTATCTCTTTTCACCTTCGAAATTTCTTTGCATGCATATTCAGCTAATCAGAAAGGGACACCTATTTTTTAATACTCATTTAAATAACTCCTTGACACTCTTTCGTGAGTACAAAGTGCGTAAAGTGGTTAAATGTATCCCTATTTTGCATATTTATGAAAAAATCCATTCATTTCTGTTAGATTTAATGTATTTGAGCTATGCTGAAGCATACTTATTAGATATTTCCCATCTAATTAACACATTTTATTCCATTCTGTGGGTTTCTAGTGCGAAGGGCATTCGGGCATACTAAGCCACTTCCACCTTATGCAACATCGATTCGTTTCTTTGCGTCAGCGAGCCAAATGGAGGAGAATACTAATAAAATAATAAAAATCGCGGCTCCCTCGCGTAACGCGGCTGGCCAACCTACGATCAGCAGCCAGCAACGTTCTTTGCATTGACGACAGCTGCTGCTGCCGCTTAGAAACCAACAAAAACAGAAAACAGCAACAACAGAAAAATGGTTAAATAAAAATGATAGAAAACAAAATAAGGTATAAACAACAACGGCGATTGCAGCCAACACCGCGGCAGTCGCAGTGGCAGCCGCTTATTTAATATGCAAATGAGCGCATAAAGGCAATTCATTGCAGCAGGGAGAGCGAAGCCAAGATATTTGCTAAACAATAAGTAAAATAAGTTAAATGGCAGCGAAATGCGAGAATAATTGTTATGCAGCAGCTGACGGGAGGATGCGCAGTTGTCACTTGGCAACTGCTATTTTATTCTTTGCACCTTTTGCCGCGCTTCATTCATTCATATTCATTATAATTGTAAGCCAAAATCCAACTGCCCACGCAAGCCAGTGATTTGATGTGGCAATAAGCGATAATTATGCGAGCACAACGCGGCGTATGAGTAATTTGCGTTTGCAATTAGAAACAGGCGCCGACGTCGACGTGCTGAAATGTTCAAATTGCAAGTATTAATCTGCAAAGAACACAAAACACAGAACACAGCATACAGAATACAGCATGCAGCATTGAGCATTCAAAAACGCTGCAGCAAAACCACAAAAAGTAATAACAAATGCGGCCAGGCAGCCAAGAACGAAAAACAGGAAAAATCACAAAAAAAAAACACAACTGAGAAGCCGATGAAGAAAAGAATCCAAGCAACTTGACAAATGCTGTGGGTGTTTCGTGTTGTTGTGAGCCCACGTTTAAAATTAATAATAAAGTACACACTCAGTACGCACACACACACACACACAGTACTGCGAAAGAGTTGAATATTGAATGAAAAAAAGCCATAAGAATTTGAGTGAAGCTGCTGGTTGGTTTATTTCGTGTGCCTGGCATACAAAAGCAGCAACAAACAATAAACTTAACTTAAATATGTAATAACTTTTAAAGCCTGTTGCGTACATCGCATGAAAGTCGAGGGCGGGGGTGTTGCTCCTCCGGGTAATGTGCTCATCAAATAGCCATAAATCAGCTCATTTAAAGCTCCCTGAAAGTCATTTTCGAATGTTGTAGATGATAGTAGTTTTTTTTTTTGTTTAGGATTCTTAATGCAGGAAGTCGAGAGTTGAGACAGACAGACAGTCCACTTAAGTTTCACCCTTTCATCTGTGCTGGCCCAAAATTTGAATAAAAAAGAAATCGCAACAAAGCCAAATTCGCCATGCTTCAGTTGCGTTCCCTATTTGGAAGTTCTCGCCTGTCCCTCCGTCCGTCCATTCAGCAAATAAGAAATCAAAGCCAAGCCAGCATGGCGTATGCGTAATGCGAAAGCCCAATGACCAACGACCAAAGACCACTGAATAGTGTGACTACTACTGCCTGCCGACTGGACTGACCCATCCGAAAGGCAACCCACACACTAGTGAAATATACGAGCCACAAAGGCGGATAGGAAATAACTAACCAGGTCCAAGTTGGCCGACAAAAACAATACTGATTACAAGTTGCAAGCCGCTAATGCTGTTGTTGTTGCTGCTGTTGTTGTTGTTGTTGCTGTTGTTGTTGCTCATTGTTGTCCATTTAAGCCTTGCCAATTTTGGCAACTTGTCGACCACTTGGCGCTGGAAGATCGCCTCAGCGATCGCGCGATGAGAGCTCCCAGCTTTCAGTTTTCAACTTTGAGTTTTCAAGCTTGCAGCTTGCGACGCGACCGCCCATACAATTTGTTTCCCATATTAATTTATCATTTATAAACGATTATTGTTATATAAATTAAATTGCGCGCCCAAAACAAATTAAACTAATAATAGGAAGCGTTTTTCACGCTTTGAAACGCTTAATGCCATTGGCGGAATCGCCCATCACACCGCTTGCTGTGTAATTATTGACTTAGTCTTTGACTTTGTGGGAAGCCGACCGACATCGTTGGCTAATTCGTAGAACCGATAGGGAAATATATGTCGCAGTTCTCAGAATTATTCAATTTCTGGAACCCACAGAGTTTTTACCTAGAAGGTAACGAAGTAGCAAGAAGGGAACGAGAATTGTGCGAGAAACTTTTATTTGAAATCGAGCCCTAACTATATGCTATTATTAAGCAGACTCTGAGAATATTAACTATTCTATATATATAATGTATATATTGGAAGATAGACGATGGCTTTGCACTTCCGCCCCCCGATTAGCTGACCCAGTTTGCTTTTTGGGCCAGGCCACGCCACTCCACTCCACTTTCTAGATACCCAATATCCATTAGCCGAGTTTTTGCCATTTATCTGAACACAATTTGCAGGGCGGCTTTGGCCAAATTTGGCGGCTGATTTGGCGTAGCCGATTACCTTGGCCCGACTTGTCAGCAGGTGAAATTTGTATACGCCCGCCTAATTTGTTTGCTTGCCATTTTTTCATTTTTCTTTTATTATTATGCATAATTTAATCATAACCATCGATCTTGGAAATTTGCATTCTTCGCAAGAAACGAAGACAGCAGCAAATACATACGTACAAATGCGCAGACAAATAATGCGTCAATAAAATGTCAAGCGAACGACGACGAAGGTTGAGCAAACAATTGAGGAATGGCGTTAAAAATCATTATTTAATGTTATTACCCTCCCGCACAAGTAAACAAATAAAACATTAGTGCAAAGAACATTGTGAATCACGCGGGGTCTCGAAAATATTTGATGTCACGGACGAAATTTGGATGCCTTATGGATGGCTAATATCAATCAAACCGATGGAAACGTACATACTTGTTTGCTCAACAAGCGATCAGGCCTTATTTGAGCGCCAATTATCGGCTAATAAAGCCTCGTTTAGAGCTCCACAAGTTAGTTGCATAATACTACACTTCTCAGTGGCATCCGCTAAAATAATCAATTGGCAAAAAGGGCCACATTGCTAATTCAGCTCATTTATTGGTGCCTACTTCTGAAGTTTTATTACCCTCGCGACCACGAGCATAAATATTTATTTGATGGCGAACGACATGTGGCAGATTGGCTTTTGTCTGAGATTTTTATTTCGCCCAAGGTCGCCGCTTATTCTGGGAACATCTGCAGTTGCGGACTCTTATTAAATTTTCGTTAATTTACGAGCATCAGTCGATCGAAAGCGGAAATTCTCGGCTAATCGGCGAGATATATGGATGAACATGTTTGTATGTACAATATGCATAAGTTAGAGCGGCTGGCTTACAAAATAAACAGCTTTCGAGCGTTTTCTAATCCCTCTGTCCCGAGACAAGTGCCGCCCTGGGGTTTTTATTTTATTTTCTAATTTTTCTACTTTTTATTGGGTATTTTGCCTGTGCTCTGCGAGCAAAGTGTTTGCGACGGCGCCTTTGGGTTTGTTTTGTCTGAGCTGCGGTTGCCGTTTGGCGTTGCGGTTTTTCAACTGCCAACTGCCGCCTCGAAAAATTCTATTAAGGCCCCAAAATCTGCTATTGATTTGCATCTATATACGAGCGAGTGGATTGCCGATGGCCGGGGCTCTTGAGTTTGAGTTTGAGTTTGGCATTTGCGGCAACTGGAACTTGTTTCACCTACATTGTTTTACGTTTCCGCAGCTGCGTGTGCGGCTAAAAGTATCTTTGTATCTCTATCTCAGCCAGGCTGTTCTTTCTGCTCTCTACACAGAGAATAATATCTTTATAGTTATTAGTTCTCTCCTGGCCTGTACACTTAGCGAATTTGCGCGCGACACCAAAGTGGCTTGTAAACAGCCCATCGGTCCAAGGTTCATCGCCAGAAACCCATTTGAACTTTGCTACCAAAAAGCGAAAATCCGGAGATTTCACACCTATTATTTCGTGGGCCCATCAAAAACACTGCCGCAGCCAATTACAAACCGATCAATCACATCGATCGTCCCCAAATGGGGCGGACCTTAGACCCCAACCGACTGGCTGAGTGTAACTGTAACTGCAAATTGTAAAATTACAATAATTTATGCATTACAATAACTCAAGTAATAACAACACACGGTCATTGGTGCTAATAAAGCGCTCTGCGCTCGAAAAAGTGCGTAATCCAAGTTTCATTTTTTATTTTTGCCATAAAACGCCGAGTGGCAGACAAAGCCAATGCCAAAGTTGCGATCACTGGGATAAGTCTTTGTGGGTAAAGAAGCAAAAGCGCAGACAAAGTCAGGCAGCGACTCATAAATTCATTTGTTTTCATTAAGCAACTGCCTGTTTGGTGGGCAGAAGGGGTATGCCGTACCGTATACCTATAGGCCTCAGACAGGAAGGAAACAAGCCATCGAAACGTGAATGCTCTTCAAATCGTGGGTGCGTATAATTTTTGCACCACTTTGAATGCTGTCCAAACTCCGTCGATTTGTTTACTTTGGCCAATTGTGTGGATGTGAACATGTGAATAACAGCATTAAGACTTTATTTTTGCGCATAAACAATGGGGGTAGGAAATAATTGTGATAAGTGCCTGCTTTACTTTAATCCACTGATGAAAAATGTTCCTGAAATCTTATTATAAAAAACACAGCTAAATAACTGGCTTATTTCTTTAACATATCAAATGTATGATGTACACGTTTCCCATGTAAGTGTTTAGTTCATTTCTATCAAAGTGTCCAACAAAAAGTGTTAGCCAGGAATTTATAGGTCAGCTACTTAAAAGGAGATGTGTGGACATACCCATCTTATGCCAGCACCTATCCAGAAACTGAGTTTGCCCATGCCAGACACGTACGCGGATGTCCGTGCTCAATACCCATCCCAAATCCATATCCAATCCCGGTTCCCATACGGCGGCGATAATCGTCGATAGCCGAACTCCCCCAAAAAGTAATTAAGCACGCTGAATGGGCGTGCAATGGACTTGAGTTTTTTGGTTTTGATTTTGGTTTTGGGTGGGGAGATGGAGAGATGATTGGTAAATCGGGGGAGATAGGGAAATATGCCCTAGCCTGGGGGCCTGAGACCGAGTCTTATGGCGCCTATCAGCGCAGCCATCGATCGTATGTGCTTTGTCAAATTGAAATTATGCACAGCTCAGATGGCTGAGACAGCTGATCTTCAGCCAGACAGATGGAGGATCACTGGCTTATGTAATTGGAAATGCGCCTGCCTGGAGGGGATCTGAGTGGATTGAGATTTGCTTGGGATGCAATCGGATTGGATTTGGAGCTGGCAATTGGGAGCGAAGCCGTCAAACGAACGCCGACAATTGCAGACAGCTAATAACTTGGACGGGCAATGAGCGATGAGAAATGAGAAATGGCAAATTGCACTGATCACCGATCACTGATCCCCAATCGGCGATCGCCGGCTTGTCGCTCCATTAGAGATCCAGGCTGCTCAGGCAGACACCACCACCACTTCCTCGAGAGCCAGGGATGCCCGCTAGTCATGTAACAGCTTAAAAATAATTTGCACAAATAAATCAAAGTCATAAAGTGCACAGAGCTGCGAGGAGCGAAGATCAGCCAGCGATCGCCAGCAGTCCACCACTGCAAACTCCCAACAATCCAAACTCCACACTCCACACTCCATGGCAATCCAATCCAATGGCAAACATGTTGCAATGCTTAATGTGGCTGATTTTTGCTTTGGCATCGCATAAAAGAATTTAATGAAATTTAATGAAAAGCTACACGATCGCAGACACGACCGCTACATTTGCACTTTGTTGCAATCGCCGTCTGCCGTCTGCCTTCTGCTGTGAATATGAATTTGTCTCTAGGACATTTTCGCAATTAATTGAATTATCGTCGTGAATGGCAAAGGCATCCAAAGATCGATTGGGGTGCAATCAAATGCGATTCGATCCAATACGATACGATACGATCCGTGAGATCGGCAGACATGTGTCCGGGGCATGTGTATGCGAGTATCTGTACTTTTTTATGGCATTTTCGGTTGCAACTGCAACTTTGCAACAAGAATATGGCATTAGCATGGCAGGGCGATAGTTGGGGTGTGGCTGTTGCAATGGCGAATCACTTGCCACACAACCGCAAGCGGCACTGGCTCCGTTCGGTTTGGTTAGAGCCAACCCGACAAGCTATTAAAATCAGCCACGCTCCATTAGAGCCACGATGCTGTCAGCGTCATTTACGCCTAATTAAACAAATTATTGCATGTTTTGATGCTCTGAGCATCTGAGCTGAGCATCGGAGCTGCTGCAAGTGGCTGTGCAAATTGCGTTTGATTCGAATCGCGCATACGCCGTGTGGCCCATGCCACGAAATCTCACAATGAAATCTTAATTGCGAGACAATGGTCGTAGTCGTAGTCGTAGTCAGCTAAAGCGTTTACCATTTTATAAATAGCCCAAAGCGAGCGCAAAACCATGCCAACAAGAAGACAATGCAACAAAATAGTTAGTTAAGTTAATGCTGGCTAATATCAGGTTGCAATTCAGTTACAAGTTCACGCGGCAACAATGAGGTGCAAATTGTGGGGATTCGCCACGAATTATCAATACACTTCTTACGGAAATTATATTTCACTTTAAGATACAAATTTATATTTGGAAGGAATTGAATCAATAATAAAAATCACTGGCTTGTTTATATTTCTAATACTGTTAGATATGCCTGTGTTATTCGCAGTTATCCTTTTTGCTATTTCTAAAATGTAAAATATTTTCAAGATATTTTTAACATATTTCTTAGAAAGATTGATGCATTTGGCACAACTTTTCCGCCAGTGTGGAAAACAACAAAGCCAAACCAGCGGCGCTGTGGGCGATGCGGCTGCCTGGAGATCGGTGGATGTATCTCACTGGCTCAGCTGCCTGCCCCCCTCATGAGCTGCCCAATCTGTCTCGGTTTGTGCCCCAAAAAAAAAGGAGGGGAAAATGGAAGAAAAAACAGCAACGACCGCCAAACATTGACCAACAAATTCGCCAGTCACGTGGTGTGGCCTGTGCCGCCAAAGAAATGGGAGCAATGCGCATGGTTTTATATTTACGATTATGTATTTATTTTGATGTCCAATGCAATGTAGTTCAAGTTCGAGTTGGCGCTGTGATGAGGATCGCTGCGATTGTTGTGGATCGTGGATTGGGGATTGTGGACTGGGGATTGGGGATCGCGGATTGGAGATCGCGGATTGGGAGATTATGGAGTGGAGATCGGGGAATTGCGCAAGTGCAGCGACTGCTGCCTTAAAGGTGAAAAGTAGCGAAGGCACCTGGGCTGGCCTTTAATCTCCGCGTGGTTAGGTATACGACTCTATATACGACTGTCTTGCTGTCAGAACAGCGCTTTTCACGCTTGTCACCTGATATCTTTCTAAGCCGCACTTAATTTATGCAGTCAGTATGGGCTTTGTTTCACTTTGTTGCTCCAACGATAGTCAAGTGCAGCTGCTGCGGAGAGATCTGCAAAATGTCGAACTTACATAAATGGCAACTGGTTGCCCAACACTAAATTGAGATAGCACAGAGAACAAATTTCCCTAGATTTGTTACATACAAACTTATGGAAATTAAACCTTTATATGCTTCGAATTTAATAAGTAATGAAAGTAAAAATTTAAAAATAATAATATTAAATAATAATTTTAAATACAACCTTTTAGCAACGCTACATTTTCCTGAAATAATCTATCATAATTGATGACGGCGAATTTCTTCCTCTGTGACTCATTGCCGCCATTTGTGGGCGGCCAATGACAAATTCAGCGTGTGGCATGAAGGCGATAAACTCGCCTAATCTCGCGGGCTAAATATAGTAATCAAGATGTATCGATAAGCCATGTTTGATGTACGAGTATTCATGCGGAAGTTCGGGCTCAGATGCCGTAGACCACAAAAACTGTGTGCGTGTGAGCGCTGCGGTCCAAACAAATGTTTGTGAAGGACAAACAGCCGAGATACCGATACCACGCAAAAATACAAAAAATAATAATAATAATAAAAACTGTGGCAAGAATCGCACCTAAATCGCTGCAAAACCAGCTGAGTGCTGCTCCCCAAAAGCCAAGAAGCTGACTAATCAGTTTAGCGCGTTTTCGAATCCATGAATGAAGTGAGGAAAACAATTCCAGCCCACACACAGCGACTATTTTGTTGGAAACTGAAAAAAAACAGAAAACAGAAAACAGAGAAAAAAGACCTGAAAAGCTGAGCAGCTGAAAACTTGAAATGCGGCAGTGGCGGCAACTGAAACCACAAGTCAATGTCAAAGCGGTGGCAGCAGCATCCAAATCCATCCGAGCGGCAAACTCGAGAATCTACATCTGAATCTGAATCTGTGCAGCCTGCTGCATATGGCCAGCACTTTTCAAATGAATCAGCGATGCACTGGAAAAAAGATGCTTCACTTGAATAAACATTTCTGCAAAGAAAGAAGTAGGATATTTGAACTATTAACAATTCCCATATGATCTTATTACTTACTATATATAAATTACTATATATAAAATATGATAGCTTAACTATATGTTGATATAAACCTTACATGTGAAATACATATATCTATACTAAAATAAATCTTACTTCTGTTAATTTTCACGGGTATTGACACAATATTCCATTTGTTCCCAACTTAAATTGTCGTGTACCCTTTTCAGTTTCAGAGTTTAGGCCAAAGTATGTAGGTTTCCGTGGCTCACTTCTTTTGTGTGTCTTTCGCTTTGTGCTCATTGTTCGGAGCTTTGTGTCGGTTTGAACTTTTGTATTTTGTATTTTGACAATTCAAAGTTAAGGTCAACAAGGGATTTGAAATGCTGCAGCGGTGCATTGAACCTTTTTGGCAAGCGATCTCAGCATAATTAGCGCTCATTGTCGATTGGCCCTGAGTCTTTTTAGCCGGCATGCCAGTTAACTTTATTTCTCCAATATATTTTGGTTTTTTTTTTGGGGCACTCAAGTGGACATTGACCACTTTACACGTACATTTGCATGTCGCACAATTTGTCAATATTTTTGGTTTTTTTCTGGGCACCTGTAAATGCGGCCAAACTTGTTGCATGTTTGGGGTGCTGTCATAAGTGCATAAGCAGCAAGCCTTTTGAACATATTTATGCACTTTGGTGGCCCCAGAATTTCGGACACCTGCGCAACATGCGAACGCTGGAAACGCTGAATATCCGTGACAGGCCCATAAATAAAACTTTCGCTTTTCCATTGTCTAAATAAGCGTGAAAACTGGCCATTAGCGCCTTATATTTTATAGGCTTAAAAACAGGCACAGACCCAATTTTCTGATAACGAACAATATGTTTGTTACGTTTTCACACTTTTTACGGCGCTTGCGCAAAAGTCCCCCCGAAATCGAAAAACGAAAGCCCTAAAACAATAGAAAATTTTCCAATGAAGCGGCTTTTGACACATTTGATGGGTTTTTCACTGGCTGCCAAGTGCACAGCGCTCTGTCATTGCCAGTTGAGTCCATTTAACCCGAAAGTCCGTGTGACTGTGACTCCATAAATTCTCATCAATGGCAAACAGAGTTGGGGGAGTTCCCCCCGAAAATTGTAACTCTGCCCGCTTTTTGCTGTCAGATGTCAACTAGCGCCACGCGGCCACCCAATGAAATCCAATCAAGAAAGTCACGGATAATCTCCCTTTTCAAGTGGAGATGGGGGTTTTGTACAGAACATATACTTATATTTATAGAAATGTAACAACTCACTTGGGCATTTGTAGATTACAATTTTTACAATAAAACCCCGCTTAAATAAATATCTACTCAATATTCATATTCTTTAAATACATATAGATCTCAATTAACATAAATCCGGAGTACCGACATACTTTACAGAAATCCAGTTGTTACATCAGTAAATAATAATATTATTACAAGCCAGCGTTATTATGTTTTCTTATCGTTTAAGCCAGTGAAGAAGATATCTCTGGTGGATTTCGAAATTTACATAGTCATCACATAGACGGCTCTATCCCATTCAAAATAGAATCATCTTAGTTTGGAACGAGCTCTGCTCTTTGTGGGTTCTTTGCGGTTTGGTTTGGTGATCATCGAAATGCAAAACCTACGCACTATTTTACTAATTTTTCGACTGTTTTCTGCTGCCGTGGGCTGCATTTTATTTATTTTCGTAGTCCAATGTTCTTTGTTGACCATACAATACACACGCGGAGCAAATCATTAAACTTATTTGCTTTGTTGTGGCTCTTGAATTTGGCTGTTGTAACGCCCACGAATCCGAATTCGAATCTGAATCTCAATTCGAGTCTGAGTCTAAAGTGGATGAGGTTGTCCAGTTTCCCAGTTGGCCAGCTGGTCTGTGTGATTACCTTAGCAGCGGCTAATTGACGAATTAAGTCAAGTAAGTGCAAATGAGGCGTACTACGGCCACGCCCTAATTGCTCAATTTGCAACGCCTCCGAGTTGCAGCGCGTTGCGACCTTCGCATCTGCCACTTAAACTTGACATATAACCGAAATGTGCAAGGCAGTATCCTTTAAAAATGATTGTACGTTCAGCTCATAACGAGTGCCTTCCACTTTTTGGCCTCATGAATGGAGTCGCATCGAATTGAAAATGGCAATCGATGCATATGTACATATACACATATATATATTAAGGCTATAAAATGTATCCCAATTTCAAGTACGCCGCCGTTTCGCAGCTTGAGTTTCGTATTTTTAGCTCATATTGGAAACACATCGGCGGTGCCACATGGCGCTGTAAAGATGTTTTTACCGATTTTAGAAGTCATAAGGTCAATGCTGAGCGCCAAGATCGTGTTTTGATTGCAACTCGCAGCCGGAGACGTCGTCGTGTTGCCGTTGCTGCTGCGAGATGTTGCTGCTGCGACTGCTGCTGCTGCGGCTGCTGCTGATGCGTCGTCAAGTGTTATGACTCCAAGTCGGTCTGTTTTTCGTTTTTTTTTCCCCCATTTCAATTTAGCTGCACAACAAAGAGTCTGCTCTGTTTTCAGTTCGGTTCCCAGAGACACATTCTCACAATTTGTGGCGTTTGTTGATAAGCAGCTTATAAACTCAAATGAAGTTGCTCGAGCTGAGATTAAACTATTTGAATCAAGAGATCAAGATGTGCGCTTTGGCTGACAAGGGATAAATGATGCTATTAGCCTAATGATACTCTTTTACCAAGCTGCCATATTCGAAGCACTTTTATCATCAGCATTTATAACTATTAAGTGCCAAACACTTTACTCAATGGCTGTTTATTTTATTTTTTATGCTCTTATTTATTTGGTGTGCCTTTGTGTGCATACATCAACATGCAAATTCAATGCGGCGATGACCGCCGCCGCCTGCCTGCAGCCATTAAAATTCAATAAAAATTTATGAAAATTGTGCCTTTTCGAGATTAGAGCTGCAGACACACCCGTGTTCAAACTGCTGATAGAGTGAAAATAAAAAAAAACCCAGAGACGACCACTTTAACCGTCTGCCGCAGCTTCATTTGCTACAATTTGTTACAGGTGCCAGACATTAGAGTCACACATACTCACTCACTCGTATGTGGAACGACCTTGCGCCTATTGCAACAGTTGCACAGATGTGGCCACGGTAGTTGCTCTTCAGCTGTTTGCTGTTTACCTTTGTAGATCTCCTCAAGCACTTGTCTTGATTTCCCCGACAAGTTGGTCAAGTATCCTAGACACTGTCTATTGTATTTTTCCCTGCTGATGAGCAGGTGAATTCCGCAGCCCAACCCAAACCAAATGTGATTTGATTTGAATAGAGGCTAGAGGCCAGAGGCCTAGCCCAGCCCAGAAACCTGCAGTTTGCACAACATTTAATCACATTTAGCCATTCGCCATACACCATACGCCATACGCCCCGTGGGCCCCCACATAATTTATACAACAATATTATAATGTCGCGAGACATTGAAAACGATCGCGAGTCGGGGAGACGGAAAACTTTTGAAATTCGTGAATTATTACTTGCACTTTAACATGGCTGCTGCTGCCAGCATCGCTGCGATGACGAGGTGAATATTGCCACAATGGCAGCGCGACATGCTCACAATTTGTGGGCATGTGGTTGACATTTTATTGACGACGCCAGTGAGTCGCCGCCACCTGTCCTCCGGTGGGGGCAAGTCATTTGCGCCTGTCAACGCCCCGCTTTTCAACCCAAAACGACGCTGTGGCAAGATAAATGGCCAACTCAAATTCTAATTAGACTCCGGCACATTTGTTATGGGGCGGGTTCATTAACATTTCGCTCGGCTGGCACTAAGCAATTCCACTGCTCATTCGATTCCCAGGCATGGGTTCCCTTTCCCTGATTTTTCACAAAAAAACAAACAACTCAATTCGCTTTTAGGTGGCTGCTGTTTTGCAATAAATAGCAGCTATAATGCGATGTCCAGCACGTTGGTTGGTTGGTTGGGCTAATGGAACCAGTTTACCGATAAGCATTATTAATTTATCGTCCTATCACTCGGGGATGTTAAAAGTGTGCGGGTGTTGTGCCAAGTTATCTAGAGTCTCCACAGCAGCACACTAGCTCACAAAGTTCAAAATAAAGCCAGTGATAGCCACACATGATACTACTTTACTATAGCAAATCAGAGTCAAAAAATAATGCAAGGGAACTTGAACTCATAGTTTCAAACTTAAATAACATTAAAGCTATACCAAAACATACAAGCCCTCCTTATGAAACCTAATCATATATATCTACCTTATTAATCTGTGCCATTTCACAATGGCATGTGAAAATTGCCGGCTTTTTTATCGACTAGATCGCAATAAAATAAAAGCGCAGCCTTTAAAGAGCGAAATTTACATAGGTTAACTAGGAGATTACTATCATTTGCTAATTGGTAAGGCTCATAGCCCAGTTGTGTGACACAGTGTAGATCTACATTCAGCGAAATCCGACTGAGAAAGCCGGGCGGAGAACAAGATACAAAGTGGCAAAATGTATCTGTGTTTTTGATTTGATTCGAGAACTTGTTTTCTGTTTTCTGTTTGCTGTTTTCTGTTTTCCTCCAGAGAATTCGACCATCCATCCACTCGAGTCGAGTCGAATTGAGTCGGGCACTTTGCGGGAATTATCGGAAATATCATGTTAAGTGACGGACGGACGACAATAAGGCATATCGCAAGGATGTCACTTTGTGATGTCTGTCCATTAATTGCGAAGTCGTTGTATGTGATTTCATTAGCGCCTCCGTCGATCGCACAGCCTATGTATCTCGTCATCTCAATGGGATGGAATATATAAACAATAGCAACAATGGCAATAACATGAGCATTTAGCGCACACACAAATTATAATTTCAAATAACGCAAAGTGCCACTCGAGATCAGAGCTCTTAACAAAAATGTTAAGCATTTTATCGGCGCTCTTTGTATTTTTTAATGAAAAATCGCATCTTAATATGTGCGCGGGAACCCAAATGACAGACTTTGTCGGCAGTTGTGATGGCAGTTTAGACGGCGACTAATCGAAAGTAAACAAATTAACGAGATCGTTTTTGCTTTGCTGGTAATTGAGATGCCGATATCGATGGCGATGTAGAAGGCGGAACCCGTCGCCCGTCGCCATTGCCAAAGGTTGCCTTTGATCGTGCCTCCGAAACGTAATCCCAAAAATCCGTAAACGAAAACCGATAGAAAACTCAAAATCTGTTACGCCCGTGGCGATTGCTGGGCCGAAATTAATTTATGACAATTGCAGCTCGGGGCACCGAGAACCGATCGTAAATTAATTAAATGGGAATCGAGAGAGGGTTGGGTGGGTATAGGGTATAGGTATACGAGTACGAGTATAAAAAGCCCACAAGATATGGAACAACGCGTGACAGGGCGCGAATTGAAGGGCCTAAATCAACTAAATGCAATCACAGCTTGAACCCCCCGACTTCCATCCAAGTAACTAACTGAATTTTCCACTGTTTTTCCCCCTCGGTTTTTCAGATTCAGAGCACGAGGAGCATTCGGCATGACGTGAACTGCTTAGATATTCCATGCGAGCACCAAAACCTTTGCAACTAGCCGCCCCCAATCGATCGTCTCACATCGATTCGATCCGATTGTCCCCCTCAAAAATAAAGCGTCCACTTTTTGGGGACGCGTTCGTGTTCCGATCCACGTAGAAGAGAACCCCCGAAAAGTAGAACCAAATGATACCACCCCAAGCCAGCACGATGGACTCACGCATCGGCCTGGACTACATTGTCGAGAATCGTGACTACATTGCCAAGCTGGGCGCTGCCCTGGACACCCAGAATACCACCGTCAAGAAGCAGGTCTTCGAGCTCCTCTCCGCGCTGTGCGCCTACAGCCCCGATGGATATGCCCGTGCCATCGAGACCCTGGAATTTTACAAGGTAAGTGGGAAATATACGTATTTTGGGGGTGGAGAAAACGATTGGGAAAAACACTCAAGCTCAATCGAATGTGGTATTAATTGTTTGGAGTATTTTAAAAGGGTTCCTTTTCCAGTAACTTATAGGATAGTAAAATGTAAGAATTTGCATTTATTAGATAGTAGGTTTCATCTGACAGTGAAGATCATTTATCCTGGAATATAGTTAGCTAGGTTTTGTCACATTCCAGATGTCTCTAAAGTGCTGAATTACTTCTAATTCAATCTGGAAATCCTTGCAGAATCTCAAGAAGCAGCGATACCGCTTCAAGATTGTCATCAACGAACTGGAGCTGTCGAGTGCCGCTGCCATTCCGCCCCTGGACTACCAGGCCGCCCTGCTGGCCTTCATCAACTGCGTCATCATTTCGGCGGCCACTCTACAGGAGCGGATTCGCATACGCAACGAATTTATAGGTAAGAGGGAGAGAGCGATTCCCATAATGCTTAATAATAATATCCAAAAAAAAATAATAAAAATACAGTGATCATTTGCTACAATGGAGATAAGTCAACGGGTTGTTCCCCTGCGACTGTCTTGTGTTATTGGTGCTGTCTTCGATTTCATTGATTTGATTGATGTGCCCGCTGCTGATCCAGTGCCATTACCCTTGACCGTATGTGCCCGGCTGGCTGTTTGGCCAACACATGCGAGTGTATACTGTATACACGGATACACTGTTTGCATGTCGCAGAGACTGTGAGACTCAAGTCGTCTCCCCCCAATATTAATTCATATTTCAGGCAGCCACACCAGCGACCCTCGGGGGCTGCTCGTTGACTTGAGGTTAGATAATGATAGGTTCGAAGAGCCCCAAAATGCCAAAATCGCCTTTTGTCGAACCGCGTAACCTTAGCACGTGCCGGCGATTTAGAGGCGCGTCTTTGGGCCATTAAATTGCCCACTGCTGCGAGTCATTTGAACTGGAGCGCTGCTGGAAAATCGGTCAAACGAACATTGTTTATTTATTGCTGATTTATTAATTGTGGCAAAAGTTGTCGGGTCATTGAGGACGTTTTGATTGCAAACAAAGATTTTGACAATTAAATTGCTGATTTGTTGACTTGCTGGGTAACTGTAAGACTTTTTAATGCTCATTTACACCTTAATGACTCGTAAAATTGCCTTAAAATGGTGCACTTAACTTTACATTTGATCCCCGTTGATCTACTTATGCAAGTAGTTCCTTTAATCCCAGGTTTCTATACATATCTGTACAGATAATTTGAGCCATAATATTAATTTCATATTCCATAAACACTAATAATTTCAATAACACCCAAAAGACATTAAAACATAAATGCTTGTTTGCTACAAGTTTTACAACAGCTTCAAAGTTGTAAGACAAAGGGACAAATCGAATATACGTGACAAATTTTTGGATAGATAATGTGTTGCTTATTTATGTCGATAGAGTTGAACCCCAAATCGTGTTTGTAGTTAGATTCGTAATATGTTTCGAACGTGCCTTAAAACTGCTGCTTGCCACAGCGCGGAACCCCTTTAAATTTAAAACTGCCTCATCTGCAGACGAGTTGCAAGGGGCAGAGTAAGCGCCCAATGAACAAAAATGTACTTTATATGTAACAAGACGTCTGTTGACAAACAAGGGACTCATTTACATCCTGTCAGTGGCAGATGCCACTCCCTGTTTGCCATCGGCGACTCTGGGCTGCAAGTTGTTCAAAGTTCATGAACTGCCTACGAACTCTCCACTCCACCAACCCCCAAACCGACCTCCAACTTGGGTTGACCTCCACCTCCCCTACAGTCAAACTTCTGAAGTATGAATATAGATGCTCCATAAGGTTATTTTAGAATAATACATTAAAGCAAATATATATGGATAATATAAACATGTAAATTATTATAAATAGCTTTCAGTAAATGCTGAGTAAATTCCACCAGTATTCCATTATATAGAACCCCAACTTTTTCAACTTCCGCAGGCGAGTTTGCATTAGCAAGTCTCCACTGTACTCGCCAGTCGTCAACCCGACTCCCTGACTTTGATTGAGCGCGGTTGTGCGTGCGTGGTGGCTGTTGTGTTCTGCGCAGACGCAGCACCACCGAAATGTGGTGCACTTGCCTGCAAAATGCCTGAATAAGTGAACGAGTGGGGGGATCGACGGGGCGAGTTTACTGAGAAGCGGCGTTTTTATTGTTCTTAATTAAAATAAATTGAGCTGCGCTTTTTCAGCATTACAAGAGTGCGCGCAGTGACAAAAGTGAAAAAGCAAAGAAGTCGCAAGACAAATTCGAAATCTCAACGGCTGTGACAAACGGCTGAAATGTAAGTCACGCCCCCACAAAAGCGCCCCAACTTCAATGCCCAACTGCGATGCCAAGTCGATTGCTCCTCCTGGGGCATTCCTGAACGACACATTTGACAGGCAAACGGCCGCATTTCGCTTGGCAATGAATCGAAGTATTCAGTTTCAAGGCTGTTGGCCCGACTTTGACTTTGTCTTTGCAGTACTTCGGCAGTTCTTTTCAGTTCTTTTCAGTTTTCTCGGCCCCGGCCCACTGTTTGAACTTCCAGGAACAACGGCCAGCAACAGCAACGCCCCTTCAAATATTTGCATTTTTCAATTCAAAAACTCTGCGAGGCTCTCTCTTGCCGCTAATGCCACTTAAGTGCCCAATTATCGGCTCGGAATCATTCCCATTCTCCGTACAACCAACCCAGGAACCCAGCAAACCAACCGATCGCCGGACCAACCATATAGCCATCATATCTGCTGTATGTCATCTGTCAGGCTGGGAGGCATTGTGGTGGGGCTCGAGATTTATGCCCCATGATTTTCCACTTTGGCACGCAACAGTTTTTCCCATAGTCGAGCATAAATTTATTTGCTCAACTGTTTCGCTGGCAAAATTCAATTTCAATTGATTTATAAATCATCAAGTGATTTACACTATTGAGTGAAATATTTAAATCGTTGGTGGAGAATTGATTTTCGAGCTGTTGAGTTTCGCCGGCCACAGCCTGGCATGTTATTAAACAATTAATTGTGGACGTGGACTTGGGCGTGTCCCCGATCTCAACTATTGTGCGGTACATAAATACCCAATCTTTTGGCTGCAGGGCATAGATGGTCGATCAATCGACCTCTACTCAGAACCAATACCAAGTTCATAATGAAGTATATAAGGAGGTAGACATGACTGCAATGATCATTGATCGCTCCTTCTAGTTGGGATCTCTCAACTTCCGAATAACCAAAAAAAAAAAAAAAAAGATCGGGACAAAGAAACTTTTACTACACACTCACACACCGAATCGCACACGCATTTTAATTGTGCGCCTTTTATGGATTTCAATTTCAAACAAATGAAATGACAGCGGAGCGAAAAAGTCGTAAAACGAAATTATGAACGTCAAGGCGCCAAATAAGGCTGATCGAGGGGATCTGAGGGACATGCTATATATGCCATATTTGCTATATATGCTATATAGCACAGAAGCGACAACGACTTTCACGAGCTTTTTTCGCAATTAACTTTTTATTATTATTCGTATTATTATTATTGGTATTTACAACTCACGGATGGAAGTGTGCCGCTGTGTGCGAGTGCATAAATTGATTGCCGAGTGCGCCAATAAAAGCAAAAAAAAGTCTAAAAGGCGAAAAAACGAGCTTGACCGGAAGTCGATCGGGATTCAGTGGACATTGGGCGGGTCTCAGTTGACTTGCTCGCTCTCTATGGAAATGCCGCTTGTCAAAAGGGGCAACGAATCATCACCACATGAGCCACACAAAAACACACACAATTCAAAGATTTGTTAATATTCTACACTATTTAGCACTATATTTAAATAACTGCTTTTGTAGTGCAAGTCAAAGCTCTCATCAATACCGCCCACAATTCACGAATTTCTCCTTTGTCTTGCAGGTCTCAAAGTTTTGCCGCTGCTCAATAACCTAAGGTGAGTGTTGAAGTGTATCGATTAGGAGGACGCTCATCAAAATGCCAAAGACGTGACACTTTTAAGCACCCAGATTTGCTGAGGGCGTCGTTCATACATACATATGTGAAGTCGAAATGAATAGAAGAGTTACGAGTTAACAGGTGAAAAACCCTGAAAGGCTCCCACAATCAAGCGAATGAGTATCACAAACAGTTTAACGATTGCCATTTGCCATTTTGCCGTTTACTGCCTTTTATGTTTTATTCGAATCAGACGCACATTTAATTTGCATGGGGCACTCTGCAAGACAAGATCAAGGTATTTGCTGATTTTGAAATGGATTTTAATTTTCTGGGGAGGATCTGGGGGCGGATCGCTAATGATCACTCAAGAAATGGCTGGCAGGGATGATTGTCAAACTGATGAGAAGAGATGACCATTTGAATGCGCGATCAGCGGGTCTTATGCAAATAATTTGCGCCGCTTGCGAGCAAACCAATTAATTCAATATTTAATTAGTCAACAATAAATCAATTAGTCGCATCTGCGACTCACCCTACAAAACGGGTTTATTTATGGCCCTCTGCTTGACAAATTTGTGGCTCTCGCAAACGAGAGAAACTAGCAAATTCAATTAATTTTGGAAAAATAGTTCAAGCCCAAATGCGAACAATAACAAACAAGCTGTGTGATGATTCCTCAGCTTGTCAGCTTGGAGCTCACAGTTGACTAATTGATTGTCCCGGGCCATTTGTCTTGGGGCATTTTTCCAATTTCATCTAGCAGCAGATGAGGATACCCCTTCAGTTCTATTGTTATTAAAATTTTAACGCGCACACATCTACACGAAATGCGTAGTTTGCTGGCGCTATTTAATTTATTTGGAATTTGGTATTTCGAAGCGCCTTAAACGTTTTCATTCAGCCACATAGCGCTTTGATTTGAGACCGCCTCTTTTTTTTTTTGATGGAGAACCATTGAGATTCATTCGAGTCTCGATTCTGCGTAGCTTGGAAGCCGTCCAGATGCTTTAAGCGGATTTTAATTGTTCTCCTACATAATGTGTTCTAATCGAATCGAAATCCCAATCGAAGTTGTTTATCAACTCGGAAATGATGGATGTGCGCTAGTATCGAATTACCGTCAAACTCATAAATGTCTGCTAAAAATAAACTCCAAAGTATCGCATTTCAGGGGGATTATTAGAACCGTGTCAAGAATAGACATTTTCGATTACTCAAGTATTTCTATGGAGTGTCCAGAGAGCAGGAAATTCAATTGGAAACAACAGTCTTGGGATCAAGAGGCACCTATTAATAAAGCTGGGATGGAAATGTATGTCTGGAGTTTATTTATTAATAGGATACCTCATTAGGATAACCTTATTACAAGCAGAATTAAAGGATTTTAAACAAAACTTAAAACAAAGCTTCCAAAGACTCAAAACAGAACTCGAATATAAACTGAACTGTCTACTTATTTACTGAGATTTTTAGCACTTCAACTTAAATTTCTTCTTCGAACTTACGCCCCACCGACTTTTCCCTTTCGGTTAGTTGAAGCTTCCGTTTAAAGTTTTGTAATTTGGCGTTTTGGTTACCCAATTTCCTTGGCCCCCGCCAGTGAGCCGCCCTCCTCCGCTCCCAGAAGTCCGTAACAACTTCCGTGACGGACCAAAATAGAAGGTGCTGGCCAAAACAACAAAAACCGAAAAGAAAATGGAGAATCACGTGCTGGTGTCCGGGTGTCCAATGTGCACGATGGATGTGGACGAAGTTGCTCCGGCATATGAAAGAGGCCGCCTTGGGCGCTTCGCAAATAATGAGGGAAACTCCTGCGCGCGCAGCACGTGGCCGCCAAAAACAACAAGGACTCGGATTTGGCGACGAGGCTCTCCGTGCCGCCAAATCGTGGCCGTAGCTCAAACATTGTCTAGTGCCAGGGTGTCTCGTCCTCGTTATTGCCATTCTGGCCGTTCTCTCGTTCGAACCGCAAAAGCGATTGGGGCAACACAATTAAAAACGGACCAAAAAAAAACAGAAAAACAAAAAAAGTGCCAGTCAATGTATGGATATCAATTGTGAAAAGGCCAAAAGCGGAGCTGTGCCAGAGCAAGGACATTGCGCAAGGCTAACGATTTTGCAAGCCGTGTGTGTGCAATGATGTGCCTGTAGACGCCAATTTTTGATTGCCAAGGCTGCTCGAGGCAGGCAAGGTGGAGTCGTCAGCATCTCCCTCGCCGCCGCCATCCCTCACATCGGAGTCCGCCGCCTCATCGGCGACGTCCTCCGTTTCCGGTTCCGTTTCCGCATCCGCTTCCGTGACGCCATCGCCATCGCCGTTGCACCTGCAGCGGCGGCTCACATTTTGCGGCTCGCTGTCCCGTTACAGCTGCGCCGCCTTGCAACTGGTGCAGAATCTCAAGTGAGTGTGCCGCGGGTCGAAGGTCCTTTTGCTGCCGCCGCCCCCTTTTCCTTTTTTTGTTGGCAGCCTCCGGAGGTTACTCAATGTCAGAGGCGGAGTTTGTTGTTCTCTATCGATTCTGGCAAGCGTCAACTACTTGTGGATAGACCCCCTGCTCCAGTTGGGCCATAAATATTATATATATATATTTATGCACATATATCGGAAAAGCCAATGAATAAAAAAGAAATAAATTAAAAGGCAGTGAGTTGTGTCAACACAAAACAAACTACAAATTGCCAGCAGCAATGCACTGCCAGCTTGAATAATTAGTGCGGACTGACGGACGGAATCTCACAGTGCCGAGATTTTCCACAGCTTAGCCCTCCATTTGCAAGTGATCCAATTATCATTGTTATATTCTGCATTACAGAAAAGTCGCACAAAGTGTGGGCGATATCATCGTACAATTGGACGTATTCGTGGAGCAGCAGGAATGCGACGAGGCCCAGAGCCTTCAGGCGCCCGATGGCATCAATCTCAACTCGCATCTTGATGTCTTCTACGCGATTTTGCGACAGGTGAGTTTGGGCAACAGGGCGTATGCTTTATTTCGCTATTGCTACTGGTATTTTGTAAGGAAATGCGTATACGCAAAGGGTAAAGTAAAATTTAAAATCTCAAATCATATTATATTTTACAGGTGGCTGATACGCCGCAGGAAGTGCCATTCCTCAACATACTGCAGCACCTGCTGCGCATCGATCCCAAGGAGCCGCTCAGCGACATCATCTGGGACACCACAGAGCGTCTGGTCCACCGCGCCACGCTCCTCGAGAGCCACGAGGATTCGGTGCGTCTGCTGCGCACGCCCAGTAGCCAGAAGTTCGCCTGCCAGAGTTGTCGCGGCAGCGATGCCAGCAGCCCCACCCGCAAGCCCTCCTCCCAGCCGGCGGGCGTGTCGGCCAAGACGACGCCTCCGCCCCCGCCACCACCCATGGCGCCCATGGCAACAGCAGCACCACCGCCCCCGCCACCGCCGATAAATGGGCCAGCACCGCCACCACCGCCACCGCCCATGATCAATGGTGGCGCCCTGCCTCCGCCGCCACCTCCGCCCTCGATGCAACTGGCCTCGCGGCCCAGGACACCAGATCCCATGGCCGCGGAGGCGGTGGCCACTGCCATACTGCTGCCGCAACAGGACACGCCCGCTCCCAAGGCCAAGATGAAGACCATTAACTGGGGCAAGATACCGCACAACAAGGTGCTGGGCAAGCAGAACATCTGGAGCATCGTGGCCAGCAATCACCAGGACAGCCCCATGCAGGACATCGACTGGAACGAGATGGAGGGCCTCTTCTGCCTGCAAACGGCCAGTGCCCAGGGATCACCAAAGCTGGGACGGGATGGCAGTCAGGCCTCCGCCGGATCCAATGGTTGCGATACCCTGGACCGAAAGTCCAAGAAGGAGAGCACAGAGATCACACTGCTCGACGGCAAGAGGAGTCTGAATGTGAACATATTCCTGAAGCAGTTCCGCACCAGCAACGACGACATCATCCAGTTGATCCGGCAGGGAGCGCACGAGGAGATCGGAGCGGAGAGGCTGCGGGGTCTGCTGAAGATAATGCCCGAGGTGGATGAGCTGGACATGCTGAAGGGATTCAACGGAGATAAGGGACGACTGGGTAATGCCGAGAAGTTCCTGCTGCAGCTGCTGGAGGTGCCCAAGTGAGTAGTTATCCTTAAATATAAATAACTATTACTATATCCTTTTCATTTTAAAGCTACAAATTGCGGATTGAGAGCATGCTGCTCAAGGAGGAGTTTGCGGCGAACGTGGCATATCTGGAGCCCTGCATCAATGCAATGCTCTATGCTGGCGACGATCTACTCAATAACAAGACCCTGCAGGAGGTCCTTTACATGGTCGTGGTGGCTGGAAATTTCCTTAACTCCGGCGGATATGCTGGAAATGCGGCAGGCGTCAAGCTTTCATCGCTGCAAAAACTCACTGATATCCGGGCGAATAAGCCGGGCATGAACCTCATTCACTTTGTGGCGCTGCAGGCGGAGAAACGCAATCCCGAGTTGCTTCAATTCACAGGACAACTGAGCAACCTTGAAAGTGCCAGCAAGTAAGTGAATCCAGGATCCTTTAAAATGTTCTCCTTTACTGAACTGTTTTCTATCCTTAGAACCACATCGGAGCAGATCAACAATGAAATCAACACACTGGACGGCAGGATCAGAAGAATAGCCAGGCAGATCGAACAGCCAGCCACGGATGCGGACATCAAGGAGCAAATGGCGGACTTCCTGCAGGCCGCCGAGTCAGAGCTATCCGTGCTCCAAGCTGGCATGAAACAGGTGGAGTCCATGCGTCTCAAAATGTCCGAGTTCTTCTGCGACGACGCGGCCACCTTCCGCCTGGAGGAGTGCTTCAAGATCTTCCACAATTTCTGTGATAAATTCAAGCAGGCGGTCAAGGAGAACGAGCGCCGCCAGCAGCAGGAGCAGCAGGCCACGCTCAGGAGGAAGCAGCGCGAGGAGCAGCTGGCCCGCAGAGCCAGGCAGAGTAAGTGCATCGCATGTGCTGGGCAAACATGTTTCTTACTTACTTAATTCATCCACAGTTGGTCAGGCTGGCACGCCAGTTTCCGATTCGGAGCACTCCTTCTTGGGCGATGCTCTCTTCGATCCCAGGGCCAGTCCAGCACTTAGTCGCCGGCACCTGGGATCCGGAGAGCTAAGCAATGGTTTCATCCGCGTGGAACAGGATGGCGCCTCGCCGGACATCACGCCCAACGGAAGTCTGAGACGCCGGCGTAGTCGAGTACTGGCCGAGGAGGATGACCTGATGGAGTTCCTGAGGAGTTCGACGGGTCCTCACGATGGACACCACAGCAGGGAGCGGAAGGCGGCCTACGGCAGCCTGGATCGCTCATGGGCTCGTCGTGCCCGCTCCGGCAGCTCCAGTCGCAAGCGACCCGATTTGCTCAACATTGACTTTGGCCTGGATCGCGAACGGGCCAGCTCCCCGGCTCCACTTCTTCAGCAGCAGCAGCAAAATGCCCAGGAGCGACTGCAATCGCCGCTGGCCAGTGCAGCTGGCACGCCCACAACAGCAGCGAATACGCCCACGGGCAGTGGATCGGCGATTACTCAAACGCAGTCTACTAACGAGGATGCGAAACCAAGGTGAGGGATACATCTCCTTCCCCTTTTCCTTTACATTATTAATAATAAAAACTGATGCATTTTACAGAATATCCCGTGAGTGGCGCCAGAAGATCGAGACGTGGCTTCAATCCAACGAGAGCGATGAGAAGCAGAACGAGGAGTACAGGCGCAAGCGTCGTCTGGTCAACGCCAATCGGCGATCGCTCGAAAACGAAACTGGTAAGATTCCCCTAGAGATTCGGGTAAAAAAAAGGATCTTTTAGACATATTCTATGTTCGCAGAAAACGAACGAAAACTGGACCCCTTGCCGGAGGAGAAGATCCTGCCTTCGACGACGACAGCTACGCCAACGAACACGCCCACGACAACTAATCCCACTAACTCCACTACCAGGACGGATCAGGAATACGGCAAATACCAGCGCGTCTACGCCGACTGGAAGCCCTCGAGGACGCTGGAGCAGACGGACGTGGTGGCCAATCTGCAGGCCATTGCCGATGCCCAGCCGCATGATGCACTGCGTCAATATCGCCGACAGCGATCGCAGGAACAGTCGAGTCCCATTGCACTGCAATCGATAGCCGAGGAAGATCGTCGAAAGTCCCTAATCCAGAAACAGGGCGAAAGGGACATGAGCAACGAGCGGTTGCAAATCTACATCAGGCGATCTTCCAGCCGGGAACTGCAGCCTGCGAAACCGGAGGAGCAGCCACAGCCACCCAAGTCACCAAAGCCACAAGTGTCGGACGACACCTTTGCCAGCCTGCTCAGCCACCACAAGACCCAAAACGAGCTGCAGGGTTCGTCCAAGGACGTGGATGCGGATAATATAGAGACGCCTCCAGTGAGCCGACGGGTCATAGCCACACCCACCACCACAGTGGTCACCGTGAGCATGACGGACAAACCAAAGCCTGTGACGGAGGAGAAGATCAACTCAGCGGAACAGGATGCGCCGGGTCACTTTGATCGCCATGCCCTGGCCCGCCGCACACGACGCTATAAGAGACCCACGGACTACAGCAGTGGCAATGAGGATATCCTGACCACCAGCACAGCAGAGGCGAAGTCTTCGCCATCGAAGCCAGAACCACCCGCACCCGAGAAGTCCAAGCAGAAGGAGCGGACGATCAACAAGCTGGAGAAGGTGGGTCGCCACATCAGCTCCATCAATCAGGAGGATGTGAGGGAGGCCATTCGGAATCTGAAATCGCCCACGGGAACTCCAGAACGACCTTGGAGTCCGCCCCGGGAGATCACGCCCTCCAAGCTAAAACTGTCCGCCAGTGGACACCACCACGAGCTCAATGACGAGGGCTTCGAGGAGACCCAGAGTCTTGTGTCGGACACTCCCTCGCATGGAAAGGGTGAGAGCACCAACTCCTCCTGCAACGAGGGCGTAAACGAGACTCCTGCCCGCCAGCGTCCGATGCAGAAGCAGAAGCCCACAACCACCAGCATCACCCAGATGGGCAGTCGGCTGGCCGATCGCCTGCAGCAGGCCAGGATGAAGAGTTCCGGATCCCCGGGAGCGACAGCCAGCAAGTCACAAAACCAAATCCCTGCCACTCAAACTGCAACGGTCAAGAGGAGTCTCTCCGCCAGCCGACCGCTCCGCATGCCCAACGGTCAGCCGTTGGCCAGTGCAGCACCGCTAAGATCCGCGTCCGCTGTTAGACGTTCGCCGCAGGAGCAACAGGTTCTTTCCGGCGTGGAACGCAGCAGTTCGAGAAACAGTCTGCGCTCCTCGCGATCGTCCATCAACAGTGGGGCATCCACGCAAACGGTAGTTAGACGACTGCCCGCCGTCCAGCGAGCGGGAGCCACTGTGTCCGTTGACTCCTCGCCCAGCAAGAGACCACTGGCCGCCCAGAATCTGCGACCTAGCCAGGGACGTGGAGTCCCCGCCAGCAGAAGCAGCAGTAGTGGCTCGAGTGTGGGACCCAGTGTGATCCTGGTGCGCAGCAAGATGTCCAACACCGCACCGAAATCGAATATAAATGGGAGCACCAGTTTTAAGGAGAATCAGTCCCAGTCCCAACCCCAGTCTCAGTCCCAGTCCCGGATGAGCGCCGCTCGCAGCGTGGTGCTGGTGAAGAATGCCCTCAACCAGCAGCAGCAGGCCAGGATGAGTGCGAATGCGAGTCCGCAGCAGAGGAGCACCAGCAGCAGTCGATCCGTGAGCAGCTTCATGCGACCCACGGCGAGCAGTGCCACCAAGCGACAGAAGTGAGGGCACGAGGTCCAGTTCAGTCATCGTCCAAGTTAACGTCCCAAGTTTACACATGTTACAAACGCGAATGCATCCAACTCCAAGCCGTCCAAGCGACAATTTCGAATTTCTAAGCAGGACCTGAAACACAAAAAACAGCACACATATAGTTGTTACAGTTGCACTATTTTGAGAAGTTATACAAATCTGAAGAATTCCCTGCACATTCCAACTCAAGGTCCGCAAATCCTTAATACAAAAGACAAAAACTTTCCAACTCTTAAATATATTTGAGCACAAAAAAAAGCATGACAAAAATACTAGCATGTACTACTCAACTAAAACTTAGGATAAGCAAAAAAAACAAAAAAAAAATGTTAAAATCGTATTTTCAATATTTAACATATAGTTGTAGGCATTATTCGATTATACGATCACATTAGGAGACTTTTTATAGAAGTGCGTTGTTTACAAAGTGTGTAGTTGAAGAAACCAAAACGACAATTACAAATCTTTAAATAAAAGAACATAAGCTTTAATCTTAATAATAAATAAACTAGATAACTACGATCAACTAAAGCTATGCAGCAATTCCATCCAAGGAGTCCAACAGCTCCCGCTGCAACTCGTCCTGGGGCAGGGCAGTGGAGTTCACATAGTTATCCTTGTCGAACCACTCCCTGTGGTTCTCCAAATAGCTGCAAAAGCAATAGATTAGCTTTGTTGTGAACTAGAAAGGTCTCAGACTTACTTGATAAAGGCGTCGAGGTGGGGAAGTAGATCTTCAAGCTTCTTATTGCTGATTGGCGATGCGTTTAAGAACATAGGCATTTTTACTGCAAGTACCATGAATTAATGTGTGCTTTAGGTTGCGAAAAGGATGGTACATACTCATCAGTCTAACCAAGTGAGGAGCGCCAAAGACCATGGACTTTTCTGGCGGTGATTCCGCTGATAAAAGCCGCCACTTGAATGTTTCGTGAAGAATTCCGCGCATCTCCATAGGTAGTTTGTAGGCAGCCGTGTACGGAGAAGTCCTCTCATAGGCCTGCGCAGTGTTTTTCCCACTGGTAGTCACAATGTAGAGCAGGCACTTTTGCAACTGCTTCTCGTACTCCGGACCGCCGAGAGCAATACCACCGATCTGTCCATTAGTGTTGCCCGATCCTTCTCCCACTGGCGTGCCGTCCAGACCGATCAGTTCCGTGTCGCCGCTGGGATTGATGTACTCGTACGACTTGTTTAATATTAGGCTGCAGTTGCGCATGTTGATGTCTGTGAGATAGTTGTGGACGTACTCCTTCTCCTCTTTATACAGCAAGTGGTCATCCACGTGGAACTCGAAATAGATGCGCAATCCGTCCACCACCTCCTTCAGCATGCAGACGCTTTAAACAAGAGAATTAGTGGGTTGCTAGGTATAATATAAAGTGGCAACTAACCTGGACATAACGCGATCGTATTCCCGTTCCATTCGGGCATTGCGACTCTGCGTGTTCCTGGCTCTCGAGCTGTCCTGCTTGATGCTAATGGCTAGCTCCACGGCCTGCTGCTTGACGAAGTTCTCCATTATAGTCACGATGGGCACGCGGGCAGGCAGGGCGTGCTGTTTGCCTAGTACCTTGACCATATTCCGATCGTACTCTATTAGCTCACGCAATCGCTCGCTGACGCGCATCATAACGCGATCCTCCTGGGGCACATGGCCATCGACAGATACATCATTGATGTTATTGTGATAGTAGGTCTCCGTTTGCCGTCCCCGGTTTCCCTTTAATCGGCCATCGGCGGGCGCGGGTTTCTCCTTTCGCTTGCCACCGCTGTTGTCACGTGTCCGGTTGCTTGCTGCTCGTGGAGTGGGCGCCATTTCGTGCTCCGCCTTGAGATGTCCCGTGTCCAGTGGGTCCACAAGTGCTTCTTCAACGTGTGCCGCTTTTCCGCCGCGTTTCTTCTTGGCCGCCGGCTTATCGGGTGTGCCCTTGTAGGAGTAGTCACCGCGACTGTGTGGAACATAAAGGGAAATTCGTTACAAAGGTCTTCCTCGCATATCTAGTGGCTTATCTCACATCTGCAGCTTGGCGGCTTCGGCCAACTCCCTCTGCAACTGGCGATTCTCCTCGGTGTTTTTCAGCAGGACGGGGGCGCGCACACAGCGATCGTAGGAGGGCCGCCAGCCCTGGAAGTGGATCTTGTATTCGTAGAACCTCAGGCCATGTTCGTTTCGGCGCTCAAAGACGTTCAGAACCTGGGGCAAGTACGGAAAAGTGCAGGAAACGGAAAATCATTTGTGAAAACTTCGCCTATGACGTTTGCTTGACACTTCAATGTGCGCTTGTGTGCGTGCCCGCGTGTGTGTGTTTACCTTGCTGGTGTAAAGAACACGGGCCTTCGATTTATCCGGCTCGTAGCAAAGGACTATCTCGCCCTTGTGGAAAAGCGGCGTCTCGTCCCATAGCGCCGACATCACTAGCAGCGAATTGGGGGCTAGGTAAATCACTTAGTTATACAAAATAGTAAATATTGAATTCAACGTCTGGCGTCTCTTAGATGGTATTTATATCGAATGTGCTTCGCGATAAGCTATCGAAGCGGCTATCGAATAAGTGCTCTAGCTTTTCGATAATATCGACTATCGGTGCTTGCACATCCTTAGCTTGCCGGCTTAAAGTGTGACCAGATCACTGCAAGGCAAAATGCATTTGTGGCGGCTTATTTAAAATCATATTCGCAATTACCCTTATTTCAATCGTAGTTGTACTTTTTCTTATTGCTCTTTTAATAAAAAATGTCTTTACTACTTTAAGAATAATTCTGTGGCAATTGTGTGTTTTTAAGCTAAAAATCTAAAAACAAACCAAAATATGCGGTCATCCTGGTTGCTAAGGACAAGAAAAACCAAAACAAAAGCATGTCCTGAATCACCTGTTCGTTTTCACACTGTGCTGCAAACTTTTCACCAAGATCCTACCATGGCCGGTGCTCCCAACTGGCTTCACGTGGACACGGAGGACGAGAGTCCTTCCCAACATCTCACCACACTGTCCAGTTGCATGGCCCTTAGTGACGTGCAGTGCGACGGATATGTCCGGCTGCTTGCGGCGGACATTTCACTGGACAATGCTGCCGAGGAGCCCAGTGCCACACTCAAGGTTTTCCGTGGTCTAAAACTCAAACACGAACAGCCACTGCCGGGGATTCCCGCGGCCATTCAAAGTCTCTATATTGATGAAACGGAGCCCAAAACGCCTGGTACATTTATTCTTTAAAAAACATTATTAACGTTAATCATGAATCATTTGAAATTTTCCAGTAATTGCCGTGGCCATCGCCGAGTCAGTGCTCTTCTATCGCCACCTAAAGCCGTACTTCAAGTACACAATTCCCGCACAGGAATCCGAGGATCTGGAGCTGGAGGTGTGGCGCAAGCTGCCGGTTGTGAAGCCAAGTGCTCATCCCGCCCTGCTCGACTCCCTGAAAACCATTGACCACTCCAAGCTGTCGCGGAAATCGCAGCGCCTTCTGCAATTGGACGAGCAGGAGCGGGAGAACTTCATCGCCACCCATAAGGACTCGCCAGTGGGTCGGATTGGCAGTATCGTGGCCATGTGCTGCATAAAGCGCATCTCCAGCGATGCCAATCCGCCATCCCACTTGGTTCTGGCCACCGATACGGGGCACATCATGATCCTGGAGCCGCAGGGTTTCAATTTGGTTTACCAGGGCACGGCCTGCGATGATGAAACTGCCGTGCCGAGCCTGATCTCCGTACAGGGAACCTTTGAGACGGATTTCTGCATCGTGGTGGCCACGCGGAATGGCGGTGTCTATCTCCTGCGCAAAAGTCAACCCGAGGGGCAGGAGATTTTCAAGCTCGGAATTCCTCTAACCGGTCTCCTGCTGCTACCCATCGATCAGACCATAATCGCCTCCACCATGGACAATCGCTATCTGTGCTACTCGAAGCGCGGCAAGCTGTTATACCAGGTGCCTATGGACGATCTGCCCGTTTGCCTTCTTCCGCTGCCCCTCACCCATCTGGGACTCACCCTGGTGGCCATTGCGCTCAGAGGCGGAGTGGTCAAGTTCTATCTGCAGCGCTATCTGGTCGACGAGTTTGTTCTGGAGGAGACGGTGGACGCCATGCTCTACGGACGGATGGGCATGGAGGATCATGTGCTCACCCTCGTCACTCAATCTGGTGGAATCGTGGTTAAGATCCTGAGACGTGTGTCCCGCTTTGAGCCCAAGCCTGGTGATCTGGCCAACAAGCGAGCATTAGGCGATCACAAGTCCATCGTGGATGCCTCGATCCTGGATAAGCCCAAAAAGAGCTCCATCTTCGTGGAGCAGGCGGCACGGGAGAAGCAGCAGGCCAAATGTGAGTTAAAGCTAACAAATCTAAGAATAAATGGGCTTACGAGTAAGTGACCATCAGAACTAAGCGTAATTTTCCATAAGTTTAACGATTATGACTAAATATGATAGAGGCTCGAATTCCCATTAAAATCGATTAGAAGGTGATTCTGTTTCCAAGAAACCCTCAGTAATACAATTTTTCCGAATTATTGTTATAATCAAGTTTTTTTCTTCATTGTCAAAATTGGTTTCAAATTCTAATAGATTAAATTTGTCATTACTATAATTTTGGTATCAAGAATGAAAACCCGCAAATTGTTAAAACCTTTAATTTCCAGCAACCTACGGTAGTTTCCAAGTGGAGCTGTGGCGCCTTCGCCACACGGCAGCCCGGGCCACCATCGATGCCATCAACTCCTCGGAGAGCACGATATCCGGAGACCTGACCCACGCCCCCGTGAAGCTATCCGCCGAGGTCTGCGGCAGTGGACCCGCATTTCGGCTCTACCTCACCGTGCAGAACCTGTCCACCTTTAAAATGGCCTCCAATCTGGTGGTTCTACTCCACGCGGACCGCCGCCACTATACCATTCCGCAGACATTGGCCCGACTGCCCAGTGTCCTGCCCGGAGTTCCTCTGCGGGTGGACTTCGAGGTGGTGGCAGTACTGGATCCCATGGACAAACTGCCACCGGCCAGCCTCACACCGGACAACTCCCAGATTCGGGTTATGCTGATGAAGGCTGGCCAGGCCAAGCCACTCATCGCAGCCGCCGTTTCGATGCCCCAATCCGAGGCGGCCTTCTAATAGAAATATGCATGTATGTAAGCAGCTTGTATATTCATAATAAGATTTCTAGTTTATTTGTCAGATGGAGAATAGTCCTGAGGTCGGGCCTTAGGCGTACTTGGGGGCGTACTTCTCGTACACCTTCACGTAGGCCTCCTTGGCGGCATCCTTGGAGAGACCCTTGTTGGAGTTCCAGGCCTCGTACATGGCCTTCTTCTTGAGATCCAGAATGCCGGGCTTCTCGATGTTCACATCGCCAACGGTGGCCTGCTTGAAGAGACCGTAGAACTCCAGGAACTCGGAGTCGGTGGGCTTCTTGGAGAAGTTCTTGGCGAGTTCGGCGGCTTCCTCGAAGTTGACCATTTTGCTGAGTTTGTGAGTGATACGTTACTACATTAGTTCTCCTCGCCAACGGCGTTCTTATATAGGCAATTTCAATAGATATTGGGAAATTTAATTAGTTTAAATGTGAACGGCTGCATTGACCAACTTGGTATCCAAAATGCCGCTCCAATAGTTTAATTAATATTTTTTGGGGAACCTTTGGGGTAGATACTACTATCTACCTACCATGGAAGGCCGAAGAACTATTCTTAGTAACAGATCGTGCGACTTCACCATGATAACATAGAACAGCACCTGACTCACGTGAATTAGGTGTAAATCAGAGGCCATGATAGCATGAAAATATGGGCTAGCCATTAATTAAGGTATTGGGTTTTTGGCTATCCGGATTTCTGTATGTGTTGGGGCTCGGCCCAATCAATCAATCATAGATAGTGGGTATATAGCTTTCTGCATATGGCTCACTCCACTTTTTTTGGCAAGTGCAAGAGCGCTGATAAGCTGGCCGTCTGACTAATTATATATTTCACTGCCCCTAGGAGGAACTCTCACTTTTCATGATTACTCGAATATATAAGTACGTTTATGATAAGCCCAAGTGGGAACTACAATTGCAGTGGGGCCCTGATAAGATTAGCGAAAGGTGTGAGCCATGTTTGCCAATATATAAACGGTGTTCACCCCCAAAATCCGCACAGATTGTTTTTGTTTACCGAAACCAACCAGCAATTACCAGCAACATGCCCACCGTGAGTATTACATGGCCAACAAATTATGCCATCGTTTGTGTAACCATTTCCATTGTGGACCCTTCAGTTTGAGGAGATCGTCGAGAAGGTCAAGAACTTCAAGAACCTGCCCACCAAGGAGGAGTTCCTCGAGTTCTACGGCTACTACAAGCAGGCCACCGTCGGCGACTGCGACATCGAGGAGCCGGAGGACGAGGAGAAGAAGGCCCGCTACAACGCCTGGAAGAGCAAGGCCGGTCTGACCATCGATGATGCCAAGGCCTACTACATCGAGATCTACAAGAAGTACGCTGACCAGAACGAATAAGCACCACCCTAGTCTTAGAGCCTTCGATGCATGTGGATAACTGTTGTAACTGTATTTATTGTAATTTTATAATAAACCAAACAAACACGTATGCATTTAAACTGAACGCAACCGGCATTCTTCTATAACTTTCCACTCGAGTTGGCGAATGCGTCTTATGACCCACTCCATGCTTATCTTAATCTGATTTGGCTGTATCGGATAGGAAGTACTACAAGTATATATACACGAAATTCTTTTTTTTTTATTATATCGTTTTGGTTTGGCAAGCATGGAATGAATAAAATAAGATTACCCACATCAGATTTATCAGATTCTTCTCCTATTCATCTGACTGCCCAACTGGCACCACATTTTTAATAGTCCAATGTTTAATGTTTAATCTGCTCGATATAAATAACTCAATACTGCTCAAATAAGCTTAGAAGTTAGGATAGGACAGACCCATAATTATGAAAAATTATCATAAACAAATTACTTACAGAAATCTTTAAAGTTCTAACTTAGTTCTTTGTGGAAATTTTCCACCTCCGATGTCCAAATAATTTACTAAAATATTTTTGGGAAAAAGTTACTCATTCGGAAGACTACGTGTAAGATTGTGAATGATTGATTTGATTGGATTTTTAATCAACAATACGGTGATGGGTGCTTCCTGTTAAATACTAAACAAAAATAGAAACCTAGAACAGTTTGTTAGTCAGCTTACAAGTCTAATCAAATAGCGAAGTTTATTTATCATAATTATGATTGTGCGGTGTTGTGAGTAATATTTTACTTTAATAGAATATGTAGAGAAATGTATCTCAAAATTATAGCACACTTTTAGGAAGTGAGTTAAGTGTAGTTATCACCTGAACACAATTATTTGTTAAGAGAAAAGCGAATTTCGGCGAATTTATAACGGACGCATGTTCATATATGTATATAAAAATGGTTTAAAAAACACTCCGAAAAATGGAATGAATACTTCCCGGAACGTGTTTACAGTGATTCTAGTTACATTACTTAAATATATATAAATGATTTTATGATGCCCAATAAAGGAAAAAAGGGGGACAGTCCTGCAATAATCAGCTCTTTGCGTAGCTATAGATTGATAGCTCGAATTTGAGTTAAGTTCGTCATTGTTTATGGCTAATCGTAAAAGTTCAAAGTTAAAGTCCGGATGCGAATTCATAGGTGAATCCACCTGGAGTGCGCCCTTGGCTCCCAGAACATGCAATAAACGATAAGTGTATCCGGGGGCTATCTCCAATATCGCTACCTTTGACAAAGTCGCTCGCTTGTAGTTGGGCAGCGAAATTAGTGAAATAAAGATATCGATATCTGCTGATTACCAGCAAAATGGGAATATTTGACTAGCGCCAATAAACCAATAGAAAAATGAAAGGGTCTCGAAGCTTTATAAGCGCGAATGCTAGGCCCAGAAGTATTCAATCGTCTTTGCCTTTTCAGCGGTAAGCACATTAGCGAAGGATCCTTGTGGTTAAACCATATTTAATTGGGACTTTTACTCTCCAATTTTCAGCATTACCAACAAGAATCCTATACTAACAACATGGTGTCGGTGAGTATTCTGCAGCTTGGATATATCGTCAAATAAGTGAAGGATTGCCTCAAAGGAATTTCCCATATTTTTCACTTGTTTGGTGTTATATAAGACTCATTTGATTCCTATAATAATCGCTGTCTTCGCTTCACCGAACAGTTCGAGGAAGCCACTGAACTCGCCAAGAAGTTCACCAAGAAGCCCACCGATGCCGAGTTCCTGGAGTTCTACGGTCTCTTCAAGCAGGCCACCGTTGGCGATGTGAACATCGAGAAGCCCGGCGCTCTGGCCCTCAAGGAGAAGGCCAAGTTCGAGGCCTGGAACTCCAACAAGGGTCTCTCCAAGGAGGCCGCCAAGGAGGCCTACGTGAAGGTGTACGAGAAGTACGCCCCCAAGTACGCCTAATCCGGCATCCGATCCGATTCGATTCGATCCAATCAGATTCCGGACCCCCCATGCACCTGCCATCACTACTATTTAGTTGAACAATAAAGATTACCAGATATATGAGCAATAATTAGGTGTTTGTGCCGCTGAGCAGCATTTTATTGGAGCTTTCGTGCATTATGGGGATTTGGGATAGGTGGGATAGGTGGGTCCCCTCGAACTTTGATCCGGTCGAGATTACGTGTCTTGGCAGCGGTTTGGTCGGCCGAATTATCAGGTAATCGAATTGGGAGCTGTTATCAGTAGGCCTGCATTATCACCACCGCGATTGCCTAACCCACTTCACCGAAAGCTTCCCGATCCACTGAGAACTCGGGTGGGAGCTTCTCCTCTCTTAATTCGCTCACTGGGGAGAAGCTTTCTCGTTGAGGGCGATCGTGCGATATGGAATGACTTAAATTGAAAGTCACCGCCGGATTGGAATTCAGACACTGTTTAGTTCTGTGCCAGGCAACACAACAGTAAGTGTATAGTTTAAATTCAATTACCCCGCTGCTGATAGGGGATAGGTGGTAATATCAGTGCCCACTAAATTTGTTTGTGACACATAAAGTGGACATATCGTGCGAGTTTAAACACCTGCAGAACTCAATTATGGAAATTCGCCTAGCAGCAGGCACTGAGCAAAATATAGTGCAATCAAGTCGGTTTCGAAACGCATATTCTGGAATGTACCATAGAGAAGCCTTGTCACTTTGACTTTTTGCCATTTTCAACGCCCATAAACTAAGTGCCTTTAATGATTACTTATTTTAGGATTGCAAACTTAACTTGGCGAGACCATATGTGTCAGGTATTTTGCTCAGTGCTGGACACGTACCAAGCCCACGTCCGTATCCAAATTGGTCGAGATTCGCCGGCCAAAAGCGGCCGCTAACGGTTGCCCGCTCCCTTTCAAAAATCTCGGAGACGAGACACACATTTGCGTCTGCTGTTTCCGCAGCATAATTTCCCAGTTCTACTCGAATTATGTATTTAGTTTTTGCTGGGAGAAAGTCGCAGATGCGTGTGTGGTGCGACAAACAAACAGTCATTAGCAAACATTCGGTGGGTCTTTGGGATCGACATCGAGATCGCCCCACGAGGCCAAAGGTCACTTCCAGCTGGTTGTGTTTGGCACACGCCAGCCAGCCTCCTCACTCGGAACTGGTTTTACTTATTATGTTAATAAACATTAAGCCCACTTAACCACTTTATAAACATGAGTAATTCAACTTTTTTTACAATTCCACTACTTGCAGACAAAATCTAACCCAGAATGGTTTCCGAGGTAAGTACTTTTCCCAAATGATAATGCACTGATAACAACAGTCTACCAAATTTAGGGCCTTAGCTGCGTGATAGCCTCACTGCTAATCACCTGTTCGATTGCTCTACACTGATCGAAACCTATTTAAAAAAAAGCGATGAACTTTTCATTCTTAAAACGAACTTAACGTGGTGTGAGATAAGATTGTGTTTCCGTTAAGTCAGCGACAGCTCTTCAAATAGGTTTTCGTTTGAAAGGGAACCACAGTTTTCAGTTGAAATCGATAATTGTAACTTAATGTTAGATGAATATTTGTAAGTAGGTGGCAAGGGTATCATTATATACAATTTCTAGCTACTAGTTGATTAGTTTGTTAACTAGGCAAGAATGCATTATTTCATTTCAAACCTTATCGGCTTGATAGATTTTCAACTAATATACCTTTTCATGTATCGCTAGCAATTCAACGCCGCCGCCGAGAAGGTGAAGAGCCTGACCAAGCGGCCCAGTGATGACGAGTTCCTCCAGCTGTACGCCCTGTTCAAGCAGGCCAGCGTGGGTGACAACGACACCGCCAAGCCGGGTCTCCTCGACCTGAAGGGCAAGGCCAAGTGGGAGGCCTGGAACAAGCAGAAGGGCAAGAGCAGCGACGCCGCCCAGCAGGAGTACATCACCTTCGTGGACGGTCTGGTGGCCAAGTACGCCTAAACAAAACAAAAAAACCCCAATCCCCAATCCCAATCAGCAATTAGCGATCTTAAACCAGCTAGAGACTATTGTAATCTTACCTTTAATGCGGAATAAACTGTGTATGTTAATTTTGTACTAAAAGATGTTGACCCCCGGTGACTCACGTGGTGCATTCGCTTGGCCTGCGGCTATTTAACTGGCAAATAGAGGAAGTGGCTGGCTGCACCGCTTGGCAGTACTTTGAACCGCCAGTGGCGCTTGTTAGCGGTGCATCGTTAATGGATCTTCGAGTGTGTGTTTGTTCAAACCGCGCTTTAAACGGGGTTCAAAGTCAAGGGGAAGATTTCCCTAAACTTCGACCTTGAGCCATCCATTTAGCCATCCATCCTGTTTGACGCAGTTAGTTAAAAATAACGAAAAGCTCTATATAATTAGCCACGATTTTTCCTGATTTAAGTGGCGTTCGTTTGAATTCCATCTCAACATTGCAACCTCAATGCCGGCGGCAACATGTTGCTAGTGCCCAGCTGCTAAACCGCGCAACAGGTGAATCGGCAACATCATGCGGAGAAGAAGAAGAAGAGTTTTGTATATTCTACGAAATTTTTACGATTTATGTTCTTAGATAATGAACTAACTCTCTGCAATCGTGCTCCTCCATCGATTAAAAAACTCATTAATGTGCAAAGAGGTTAGTCCTTGCATCTTTGGTGTCATTCGACGGGCAGGGAGAAGGTGGAAAGGCAGAGGTTTGAAACCAGGGGTGTTGAAGCAGGTGCCAGCATTGGCCAAGAAACTGGTTCCGAAATGAACTCAGTTCAGCGAGCGATCGTGCAAAACAAACAGGCAACAACAAGCGCAGGCATACACACACACGCAAGCACACCAACAACCACAACCACAATAACCAGTCGGTGTCAGCCAGTCTGTCTTTGCTTTTGCGTTTGCGTTTGCCTTTGCTTTTGCGTTGCCAGTTGCTCAGTTCGGTTCAGTTTAGTTCAGTTCAGTCTTTATTCGGGCCCAAACGCGTTCGCTTGGCCAGCGCGCTCGTCCATGTCGCTTTCTTCGCCTATCGGTGTGTGCGTGCGCCTGCCTACGTGTGTGCCTGTGCACGCGAGTGTGTTTGTGTGTGTGTGTGTTAACAAAATGTGATTAGCAAAAATACAAAGAAATCAGGCATAGTGGAACAAGGCATTGTGGCTGAAACAACACTCGGCGGTAGTAACAGTCGCCACTAAAAACAATAACAACAACGACCACAAAATATATGTATATTAATAATAGTACACAAAAAACATATCTTTCGAGATATACACGAAATGCGAAAATTTGCATAAAAAGCAATGCGCTGGCGCGGCAACAAAGCGCGGCCGTAAAAAATAAGTAACGCCAACGACAATTCTGAATTCAGAAATTTGTGCTTTATCGGCAGCGGCAGCAACAATTAAATTAATATTGAACTACACCCAAAGTTAACAAAAGTAGCAGCCATAAAAAAATACAACACCACAGCCACAACAACAACAAAAGCGGCAACAACAACAAAAGCGGCAACAGCAACAACCACAAACGTTGTCTACCTTTTTTACCTTTTCAAGTCTGCTTTTTTTTGGTTTGGTTTTGTGTTGCTGCTGCAAGAGCGATTTATTGAGCGATCCGAATCCGAATCGGACTCCGAATCGCACTCCGAATACGACTCCGAATCCACTGCGACCAGTTCCAGTTGCCCGAAGTGATACTGATATGACCAGCTGTCTGCCAGCAGCCGCAGACGCAGATGCAATCCGGTGAGTTTCGCCCATTCACCGTTCAAACTCACCGCATTCAAATTCGTGGAGCGAAAGATACTTTTTGGATTTTGGATTTTTCGTGTAAATGGCATTTAGTGCTCCCTAAACATAATAAAAGCGATAAACCCAATATGAATATGAAATGGTGATTTTTAAAAGTGTAACATTTATCTTATCGTGAATGACTACAGTTTGGGCAAACCAATTTATTTATTAATTATAGGTCTAGGTATAACGTTGTGCTTTTGGTATCTAAACATATGTTAATCAGGCTTAGGCTTTATCGTAGACTTTTTGTAATGAATAAGTTCATAACTCCATACACTGTAGAACAGAGTTAACAGCTTTAAGTAAGATTTTATACCCCAAGATCAAGAGTTATACACTAAACTCAAACGATTTCGCTTCGCAATTTCATTAGATATTTATATAAAAAGTTAACCAGGTAGCGGCTCCAGAAGTTCTCCGATCGCAGGCTCCAATCGCAAAGCCCATTAAAAGTGCCAAAATGTGTGCGCCAGTATTTGTGGGGATATTTGTACACATATATGTACATATGTACGTATGAGTATATTCTTGTTGTTGGGCTAATTCGCGGCAATTTCTTCGTTCGCGGCCTTTTCATTAATAAGTTTCACGCGCCGCTCATTTTTCAACATACTCGCACTCCTGTCCCCGAATCACCTCGTCTGCGGATCGGATTACCGTGTTGATGTTGTCTTTACTTTTCGCAGTCCCCAAATACTTGCCAAGGGGACGGGGACGAGGACGAGGAAGCGGTACGAATAAATTATAATTTTTGCTAATTCGTACATGTAGGTATGTACATGCATAGGTAGTTTCTGGCTTTCAGTGGGGTAGATAACATAATTTACCTGCTGATGCAATACACTTGAATAATTCGCTTGGAACGAAAATGTTCGATTAATGCATTTTGATTTTAAACAAACAATTTATGTTTATTTCGATCTTTCACACACAATCGCACCCAACCTTCACCAATAATTATTGATGACATTTGCAACCCAGTTTTCAAATTGCCTAGATATAAATATAGATATTCAATCAGAGGCATCCCAGTCACCCAACTCCACCAATCCACCACCAGGTAGTCAGAAACCTTTTGGTCGCAGACGCAAAAACGGATTGTGCGATGGCAGTTAGAGGAAAACGAGTTTTCCAGCGACAGCGACTAATACTAGTTATGTATGTTTTGCGACTATCCGACTAGCCAAAAACTCCTTTTTCCCCCGAGGCGCCTTGCAGACTTTGAACCGACGTGTAATTGCAGTCGCAAGTTGCAACTTGCTGGTTGCAGGTTGCAGGTTGCAAGTTGGCAGAGGCTTGTGGCTAGTGGCTAGTGGCGGGCAGACGAGACACTTGACGCTCCTCGGGGCATATTGTATTGGATTGGCCAGGTATGACAATGGAATGCACAAACAAGAACCAAACACTTGCCAAGCACGCAATGCGACTCGGTTGCGGAAAAGCTCGGAATGCTCGCTGGATCAGAATACGTATACGTCCAGTGTGACGGTTATGTGAGCCGGCGGCTGCCCGGTTCGCGGAAACTCCCAACAAGGAGATCCACGAAGGCCGTGCCACTTGGTCGACTGCTGGTCCAGCCCTGGCCAACAGGTAGGGTTACTCATAGCGAGGCATCTCCGCATCTGTGTCGCCATCGCCATCGCCACCGCCAACTGGGAATTGAGTCATTCGCACGCTCTTTTAAAAGCACAGACAGACTTCTGTAAGTCGAACTGCGATCTTGTCACGTTCAAGATCTACAAATTGCGTGCATATCTTTTCCACTCACAATATTCACGAACTTTGCGTCATCGAGTGTTACACATCTTATATAGCTGGATCTTAAAACATTGCCCATTGAGCCGAGCTTAAGCCTAGAAGTCTAATTGTGGTTTTAACAAATGTGGTGGTTTCAAAAACCTATACATTTCGTTGTTTTTAAACGCTTGAAGCTTTAGGTAATTTGCCCAAATGGTAATCGCCATAATTGACCCAAACTGTTGTCCAAGTCCAAGAAGTTCGGCTGTAATGAAAATGCTTAGCGAACTAAGTTATTTAGTGGTTGGGTTTATTCCGTTTCTGAACTCTGCCATTTTGTGGAGCAATGCAAATAGAATCTAAGCGAAGAGTTATGGGGCCCCGAATATTGGCACAGCCTTTGTTTCCACTCTGTCTCCGAAATCTGGAAACCCTGCCCCTCCCCCTGTCTCCTCGGCCCCCTCAGCCACCACTGCGATCTTGGGCCCGGGGCTTCGTGTGTATTAACCTGCCGCACCGGTTTCGGTTTATGTTTTAGCCAACGCCATCATCCATTACTTATACCCAAGCTCGTACCCCTTCTCATACATATGTGTGTTTCTATTTCTCTTTTAATTTTCTCTCGGGCGCTCAAAGTTGCTGCTGCTGCCGCTGTTGCTGCTGCTGCTGCTGCTGCTGCGACTTGTTGCTGCTTCTTTATTTATTTTTTAACCAGTTTTTCTGTTTGTTGTTGGTGCTGCAACCTGAGCGCGAATGAGCCATAAATAACAACAACCACAGCAGCCCAGTCGCTGTCTTCTGTCTTCTGTCCCGATTTCCAGGAAGCAAATGTCTGTCCGTCCGTCCGCTTGTCCGTTTGTCTGCTTGTCCGTTTGGCTGTTCGGCTGTTTGTCCGCCCGTCGAGAGGCCCAAACCCAAACGCAAAGCAACCCGTCCCGTCTGCAATTCGCGTGCAGAGCCGCATTGCCCGCCTGACTGGCCTCTATGGATTATGCAACTCTTGGTTTTGGTTTTTGGTTTTCGGTTTTCAGTTTTCAGTTTTTATTTGAAAATTTAATAACCGAGGCGTTGGCGTTAGCGTCTGCTTCCTTGATGGCGCGACAGCCGCGCGAAATGACTTTTCTGTCAGCTCTTTTTGGTTTTTTTTCTTGGTTTTTTTTTTCTGAAGCGCTCACGGATTTGGCCAGCCAGCAAATTCCCGGTTGATCCGCTAAGTCGCGGATAATCCGTTGCCGGAATTTTGCTCATCTAATCAAAAGACCTGCATTCCACGAAGGTCCAAAGTAGTCGACGGCAAGTTGGCCAAGAATTTACCGGTGCTATCAGCGGAACAGACAAGCGGCCAACTGCAAGTGGGCAAACACAAATAGCGTTTTGCGGGAAACCCCACGGAAAACAGAGCCGAATCATTTTCGCAGAATTTCTGGCCGACCAGCACACGGCGCAGATTCTTGGGTAAACAAACTGGCTTGGGCAATTAATGTGGGCCAATCAGGCACTCAATGCGTATTAGTTGAAGGTTCCATAAAGATATTTGACCCAAATTCGATTGCCATAAAGATACATAGTTCGTTTAGCTAGTAATAATTCGCTTGGATTTCTGATATCACAACTTCTATGGCTACATATAACATGAGAAGTACATTCCATCAGGGGCTGAGCAAGGGCATCTTGGCTGAGAGTATCTTAGATAAACATCGAGGCAGTGCAACAAGTATTTGCTGTCCGCGGAATATCTATATTTATACAACTACTTATATGTGCACTTTCGAGACAATCGAGAATAGAACTGCTCTGGAGCAACAAGTATTTTGACGAAACCTCTATACAAATGCAAATGCCCGGCGATAAGATAAAAAGTGGCTGCCAGAGGCGCCTGAACTTTGGCAATGGGCCAATTCCAAACATGGCAGTGAAAAAATGCACTGACTAAAATAAACAAATACGCCCGACTAATAAAAAAAAATAATTCGTAGGATTTTCTCTATGCATTCCCATGGAGTGTGATTTCTTTAGCAAAACTAAAATATTAAACTGTTAATTAGAGTTCATTTTCACATGGATCTTTATACATGTCACAATATATAACAATATATTTTTGGTCCCATTTTTAGTTGCCGCAGATGAAGAGTTTTGAAGAATACTAATTGGGGAATTCTCCACGATGCACGAACTTTTCAACAAAGTGCTCGCCAAACGCGATCTCTCAAGAGCCGGAGATCTCTTTTCCGTGCCGGATGCGGACATAGTCGACGACATCACGGAGGTGGTAGGTTCCACCACAGCACTTTCCCAAAATCAAAACTGATTTTATGAAATCCCTTCAAGCTTTCCGAGATCAGTCCGATCATCTCGCATGCGGACTATGTGAAGAACAACAATGACCAGAGTGTGGTGGAGATCTGTGTGACAAGGGTGCTGTCTTGCATCCGGGAAACCAAAACTGCAGAGCGGTACTGCGCTGCTCTGGTGGATCTACTGAGGACCTGTCTGCTGTGGAACCTCCAGCCCTCGGGAACCACAAAAGATGAGCCACCCCACGCCAAGATCGCTGCCGATATCATCTCTAGCATTTTTCTGGTAAGACAAGGTTCATTCTTATTATAAATCTATCGCATCTAATGACTATGTTCTATTTTGTTTGGTACTAGAACTATGACAAAAAAGAACTGATGAAAATAGCCCTTCCCGTCGCCGTGCAGTTCCTTCCAAAGGGAAACCGTGAGCTGTCGCGAAACTTGGCCAGTTACTTGTCACTGGCGGCCATCGATCACGCCTGCTTGCTGAGCCCCCATACGGAGTCCGTGATGGACTCCATCCTGACTGGAAACTACGGTCTACTACGAGTGCTTTCGCAGGTGTACGAGGTGGCTCCGGAGGAGGTGACGCCACATGCCCCACTGCTTATGCCCCTGCTGCCACAGTGTGATCCGCAGGAGAGGATGGCGGTGTTCCAGCTGTACCTGCTGATCGTTGCGAAGTCACCAGAGGTCCTGGAATCGTGTGTTCCGCAGCTCTGTGGCTCCCTGCTCGATAGCGACACATCCAGCATAACCATGCAGATTCTGCTAAAGCTTTCCCAGCACTCGCCAAGCCTTCTTGTCGACCATTTCGAGCAATTGCGCCTGGCGGCCAAAACCAACCCTGGAACGATTCCGCTTTGTGCCCAGATTATGACTACCGCTGGAATCGGGAGCAAGGAGACGGCCCAGCAAGCTCTGGACTTTGTGCTGGAGCATCTGCCCACGCAGGCACTCCTGCAACAGGAGGCCACGCGCCTCTGCTCCGCCTATCCGGTGTTGTTCACCGACAAGGTCCTGGCCTGTGTGCGGCAGAAGAACGCAGCGCTCAGCTCGCAACAGGATGTGGGGAATGGCTTGGGCAACAAGACCTCCGGTGGCGTTACCATTGTCAGCTTGAACAGCTCCAGTCTCAGTCCGCCCCTTAAGCCAGGTGAGATCAATTATGATAAACTGAAATATATTCAGTACTAAACCAATCCCTTAAAGCTCCGACTGGCGCACCGTCTGTAAACACAGCAATTGTCCAGCCGGCCAGCGTAGCCAGTGCCACGCCCACACCACCACCCGCCTCCGCCTCGGCGCCTATTGCCAGCTCCACGCCCGTGTCGGCTGCCACGCCCACTCCTCAGCATGCGGGCTACACGCGGCGGGTGAAGCTGGGTGATTCCCGGAGCACAGGTCGTCTGCATCCCGCCAGCAATACGCACCGGAGTGTGACCCGGTTGAATGTGGCCAGTGGCTCCGTGGGAGGACTTCACAAGAGCATGACACGGCTGAGTAACTCGCAGATTAACCAGCAGCCTGGAGGCAGCTCCAATGGCAATGTGGTGGTGCAATCGGGTGCCACTCCGAAGACGCCAACTGGCTTCAGTAATCCGCCCGTGACCCCAGTGCCGCCGTTGAGCAACAACGTGGTCATAACTGGACACAACCGACACGGCATACCTGTGACCTCCGGAGGAGTGACTGTGACCACGTCGCCGTCGAAGGTGCGACCACACTCCCAAGGACCCTCAACGCTGCTCAACTCGAGCACGGTGCTGATGAAGTACAGCACGGATGCACTGAACCAATCCGTGGGCTCGATCTCCATACCACAATCGGCGGCGGTGGCCACTTTGCCATCGACGCAGACACAGAATGCGGTATCCGTCCATCATGCCTCTCCGGCGCTGCCCCAATCCTCTAGCAATGGCCATGCCAAGTCCGTAATGAAACTGCCAGTCAACGGAAATGTGAGATATGTCAAAAAGATGGTGAAGCATATTAACTGATATTGAACCTATTTACAGAGCGAAGTAATCGTTTCGGGACCCACCACCAATGTGGCACCTCGCCGAAGCGATAATACCAGCAGGACCCTATTGAACGCCAACAGTGTCATGGACCAGCGGATGAGCACCTTTGAGCCATACCAGATTATGCGCGATCCTGTCCAGCAATTCTGCGAGAAGAACTTCAATTCGATCAAGTCCTACATGGACGACGTGTCGCAGCATCTGCCGCCGCCCACACGTTGCAGCATTGAGGGTAAGTCCTTGAATCCTCTCAATCCTTTCCTCAATCTCTAACTCCTTTCCCCGTACATCCCTCACATAAACACACATCCCACCACACGCACACACAAACACATCACACAGTTTCCAATGAATTCGCAGAGCGTCGTACCAAAAAGGTGGCCAAACTGCACTTCGCCTGCCAGATTCGTGGTCCCCACTGCCTCTACTCCAAAACTTGCTTTACGATGCGGACGCGGAACCCCAAGACCTGGATACATATGATGTTCCTGGACTTTCAAGTGCGGCATTTCGTGAGTGCTCTCAACTTTTAACCTGAAAAACATCCTTTTAATTTTGTAATATTTTGTCATATTTAGGTGAAGGAGAAGTGCGTGCTGAGCACGCGGGAGTCGGGCATCAGCAATCTCAAGAACATTTGGCAGATACTCAAGTGCGAGAACCGCAGCTTCACCGAGCTGGTTACCAGCCAGTTTCCACAGGTCAAGGTGGGTCAATTGCTCTTAAAAATACCACTGGCTATTGTATTAGCTAGTTGGACCAATCCATAATACAATGGAATTCTTAATTTTGAAATTTTTCAGGACCGCGAGATCCTGGTGAACGAGCTGCGCCACTCGGGCTTTCTGGATGTGTTCGAGGTGTCCAAGACAGACAAGTCCAACCCGAACTGCAATGAGTTGGAGTACCAGTGGGGCTGCTTCCTCTGCAATCATCCGGACAAGGCGGTGGGCTTCCTCAATGGCAGCAATCAGCCCATGATCGAGGGTCAGCTGAAGGAGAAGAAGGGCAAGTGGCGACTATTCAGGCGGTGGCGAACGCGCTACTTCACTTTGTCCGGAGCGCACTTGTCCTGCAAAGGATCTGTGAGTATAACCAGGACATACTTAATCTTAAAGCTTACTAAATCATCAACTATTCCAGAGCGGAGGTGAGAGCATCGATGTGAATCAGATACGATCGGTAAAGGTATCTCGTGGTGCGCGTAACATACCCAAGGCCTTCGAGATCTTCACCGCCGACCAGACATTAATACTCAAGCCCAAGGACGGCAAGAATGCCGAGGAGTGGGTGCAGTGCCTCAGCATCGTGGTGGCCCACTCGCAGGCCCGAGATAATCCCACGGCCAAGACGAACAGCTTGCCCGCCCGCAGCATGGGCAGCAGCAAGCCCACCTTCTAGGATTCTAGGATGCGATGCCATCCCAATACCCCATGTGAGATTATTTGTAAATGTAAAGACAGAGCAACGGCAACACACAAAAGACAAAAACAGACAAAGGATCGGCGAGCAAAGGACTCTCCCGTCTATATACATATGCATATTGCAATATATCATTCTATACATATATATATGATATATACCTTGGGCCAATGTCCATAGACTTATCTAGCGTGTACTTACCATTTCAAGGGATTTCAAAAATTTTGCGAAATTGTTTTTATCATTTATAGTTGATTTTTATACATATGTATTTAGTTTATGCTTATTTATTGTACGTGTATTAAACAAACAGCTTGCTTTCGCAATCGAATGCTTCAGTTATTTTCAGTACACGGGGTCTGACTTTAACCAAACCCGTTTTCAATCTCCAACCAATGACTGAATGGCGAATTGTAGCTGCAATCATAATTTTGGCAATGCGGCAAGGAATTTATCGTTTTGAGGTGTACCATATCTCAAAGGATATTTGAGGCGATTTCTCATAAGCAATTGTTCGCTTTCTAAATCAAGCTAAACTTATATTTATTCTGTTGCGCTATATCATCTCAATTGGTGTGGCATTAAGGAGCGTTTTAGTTTGAAGTGATACTCAACAAAGTTAACTCTAGAACAAATTTGGTTCTAAAAATTTTCATAATACTTGGATCCGAATACTTGGTAACCCATGGGCTTGAGAAATATATTTTCAGACGAAAAGTATGCAGCATTGAAGGTGTAAATGCTGTAGGGTATGCTACGAGTATATTAGCTAAATGCAAAACCAACTCAAATGGAATTCTAGAGCACTTGTACAGTGGCTTTCAAAAGTCTAGCTGCAGTGTGGAATGGAATGAGTACTTTTATATATTATTTGGACGTGGTTAAAACATTTAGAGCCGCAATCGATGCCTTTCAAAATTGGACGCAAACATTTGTAACTAACTACGTAAAAGTAAACAACGCTCAAGATCTAATAGTTAACTAGACAATTAACAACAATTTTTGACACAATTCAAGGCGTGGCCACGTCGCCGTTGGCATTGTGATCCGTTTCGTTTGATTCAAGCAGCTGCGTCCAGTTGGCATTCGTCCTGACCATCTCGATGTCCTGGCGCAGTTGCTGGAGCGGAGCATGCAACTCCGTGGGCAACGCATCGTCCAGGACGCGGGAGACGTGCTCCAGCTGATTGGCATAGATCCTAAGGCGTTCCACATTGTTGTTATCCTGATGAGGTGATTGGACCTGAAAAATGTACTACTTTGAATTACTTGAAATGAGGTACAGACTATGTAGACTCACCTGACTAACATTGGCTTTATCGAGGTATCCACGGACCCGTGGATCTTTCAGCTGCCCACCCACCTGCCACATTTTGAGCAGATTTAGAATTCCGAGGACATCGCCCTGGTCGGAATCCTGGTTGGGAGAGAGCAGGCGCATGGGCGGGAACTCGGTGGTGGGCGACAGCTTCTTGTAGCTGCTGCAGAGTGTGCTCAGTGTGCAGATGTCCTCGTTGAGGCGCTGGTCAGGATTAGTCAGGATGGATGATATGCAGTTGTGGAGAAGCAGCAGCGTGGTGGTTACATGGCAATTAGTTTGTGTTCTCATTTTAAACGAAATAGTGCACTTTTAAACTTGATCTGGGACTGGCGTACCATCGAGATGTCGTTTGTTTGATGATTGTTCGATGATTCAGGTGATGATGAAATAAGGCGAAAGAAATTATATCGGAAGTTCGTTCAATAGCTACGACTACGGCACAACTCAAAGATGTCAATAAGCCAAGTAATTTATTCAAAATTAGAACTACAACTAAACTAAATCAATCAAATAAAATAAGATCGCGAACGAGATTGGTATACAAAATATGAGAGTATATATCTGACGATAAACGATAACGGATATATAGAAATGTCTTCGAAGGATGCGCAACAGAAAAGTCCACAAAATGCTCAGCGGCAATCAAGTCTTAAAACCTTACGTCGATCTCGTTGCGATGCCGCTGCATTTCGGCCTTGGCGCCACTCAGGTCGCTGCCCTTGATCATCAGCTCCTGGGTGGCATCCATGAGTTCGTCCTGCAGCTTCAGGTTAACGTCCTCCAAGTCTTTTAGTTTCTCCAGCATGTCCTCCTTGTGCTGTTGCAGTTTGTTCCTGAAACACAGAATTTATTGTTGAGTTTCTATTAGAAAAATGTATCGGCTAAATCTAAAACTCACTTATCAACTATCAATTGCTGTATGCAGTTGTCGTTGTCCAGCTGAACCAGTCGCAGGACCTTGAGCAATTTGGTCACCAGGGTATCCACTTCGATCACCTGGTCCACCACAGCCTGGGCGGTGCTGTACTCCATTAGCGAGGGCAACTCCGTCAGCTCCGCCAGTGAGTCATGGCAACTCAGCTCCTCCGTGTTGCATTGATCGCGAGGACTGGAATGAGAGTTATATAAGCAACAAATTGGATAAAGTAACATCCAGTGTAACCTACTTCATGGGCATGCCGTTGATCTTGTGCATGTGCAGCTCCATTTGCTGGCGATTGGTGATGGCCTGGGATAATTGCTGCAGGGAGTCATCCCCACCGGCGCCTCCGTTAATATTGTTTGCATGGCTACATTGACTAATCAATTCCGTGGGCAGCTCTATTTGGGAGATCATCCCCGTGCAGGAGGAGACCATGTTGTGCGAATGCGAGTCAGGGTGTACCACATCCTCCAACACGTTGTCCATCATCAGCAGGCAGGGTTCCGTCTCAGAGTCCAGCATCTCCGTTGAATCGGAATCATCTACAGATTAAAGTTAGAATATTATTATTTGAAGCTCTTGGAAGGGTATGTTAACAAATACCTCCATTTCCCTGAGGCTCATAACCCTGAGTTCCTGCGGTAACCGCTTGAACTGATCCCAATCCGACTCCATTCTTTTTTCCCGCCTGTCGAAGAGACAAGCGCTTTCCGGAATGGGTGGTGGCTTGACGAATGGCACCGATGACAGCGGCGATGAAGGACTGATTGCGCTGCGGGGATAAGGAACCATCGCTGGCCAGGACCAGAGTGTGTATGGCATCGCCACTAGCTGCAGGACAAATGGGCAGATCCAGGCCATTGGGCCGTTGTCCGTTTTGAACGTGCTCCGACTCAGCTTGGAACCGAATGTCCTGTGAAGGTAAAGGGAATTACATAGGAATCAAATAGCTTACGGTGTTCAGAAAATACAAACTCACCTCCAAGTCCTGCTCGGAAATACTGTAGGAGTAGACGAGCTGTTCCACTAGACCATCCAAACGGGAGTGCAGTCCCGAGAGGGCAGTGGATGCTCCAGCCACAGAGGCATTCTGCTGGTGGATGAGCTCCCTCGACTTGTTCTCCAAGGCAGTGAACTTGGTCTGAAGCAGACGGTTCTCCTGGCGCCTCTGCTCATTGAGTCGCACTAGATGTCTGCACTCATCCCGCAGCACCTTCGCCTCCTCCTCGCGATTGGCCAACTGCGATTTCACGGCTTGATAGTCCGCTTCCAGATCCCGCAGGGCATCGCACTGAGCTGCCTTCTCGTGCTGCAGGAAGTCCTGTAATTCACTGGATTCCTGTTCGATGGCGGCCTTCTCTTGCAGCAGCAACTGTTGCGTGGCCAAGGATCTCCGCATCTCCAGCTGCAGAGCACGACACATGGCCCTCAGCTGGCCAATTTCCTGCTGGCGCTCGAAAAGCTCATGGCCACTGATTTGTATCTGGGACTCGAGCATAAGTAGACTGTCGTGACCACTGCCATCACCACTGTCCTCCGACGTGGGTGTTCCCGCACTGGCGCTGACCACTCGCGCCAGCTCCAGCATACCCATCACCCGCTCGGTGTTCAAGTGCAGCTCCTGCTGCATGGCCAGCTTCTCCTCCCGCTCCCGCTGCAGTTTTCCACTGAGTTGGCGCACCTCCTGACGCAGTTGCTCCAGCTCGAATTCCCTTTGGTCTGGCTCCGCTTGGGTGCTTTGATTCCGCTGTTCGACGGCGTCCAGGGCACGTGTTTGCAGTAGTCCGCCGCCCAGGACTTGCTCCAAGTCCTCACTGGTCAGTGCCGTTTGCACTGCAGTCTCGTGATAGATTCGCGTCCTGGGCGTTGCCGGCTGTGGCCTCCTTAGGGAATTGACCTTTGAGGTGGCAGGAGCCAAGCTTCTACGACTCGTAGGAATCACCATTACCGAGGAAGTCATGCGGGCATCCACGACAGCTGCACGACTAATGGAGTTGCTCCTCGATAGTCGACCGGCAGTCAGGTCCTCCACGGACTGCTGTTTCCGGCGTCGTAGTAGTGTTCCGCCGGGTGCAGGACTTCCGCGCATTCGATTTGCCGTCACTTCCGGAGTCACTGACATTCCGCGGCGAGCTGCTCCTCGATTCGCCGGCCAGCGACCATCGTCGGAGGGGGTGCCCGGTGTCCTGGCTCGACTCAGCGATGGAGTTCTCTGCACCTGGGTGAGCCGTTGGACGGACTGCGCCCGATTCAGGGCATTGGGCAGCGTATCCGGTTTCTGCGGACGCGCCAGGCGGGACGAAGTGGGTGTGGGTGTGGCCGTGGCACTGGGCACTCGAAATGAGGAGGTCGAAAGGCGCGTCTTGTCCCTGTGAGTTGAGGGTGTGCCAGGCGTTCCTGGTGCTGCACAGTTTCTGGGCAGGCTCTCCGCTCTCTTCAGGTTGGCCACCCTGCCACGCAATTGATCCTTGGCAGGAGTGCCCGTTGCCTCCGGCTCAAACATCGCCACTTTCTTCTTCACCGAACCCGTTCTCCGCGGAGGCGAAGTCTTTTCACTGCCCGTTTCACTGGGAGTGTGGGCCACCGTGCTCACCTTCAGTTCGCAGCTGTCGTAGATCTCCTCCAGACCATTGCTACTGGTGTAGCCCCCGCTGGTGCTGCTCAGGCCACGTTGCAAGGTGACTCTCGAATGGCAGCAACTGGCTACATCCAAGCCACTGTCGCTGCCATCGCAATTGCCCGGGGTGACAACAGATTCAGTCAGTTCCAAGCTGGTCATTCCCACAACCAGTTGCTGCTCCTCCAGGCAAACGGTTGGCTGCTGTTCCTCCGATCTCGAATCCATCTCAAAGAGAGTGGCGGACATGGCCGGCCACTAGTCGCCTGTGCACGAAATAAAGGAGAAATTGAGAGATTGTTAGTCAGAGCACTGAGAAAAATAAAACATTATAAGCATTTCTTCTAGCTTATTATATTTGAATAAGTCTGAACAGTTTTTGCAGCATAGACTCAAAGATTATAGATCATTAGTTTTTCACGGTGCAGTGATTCACTTAAGATGACCCACATTTGGGGACGCGTATTTTTGGGATGCTGGCATTTCGGACCGATCCCCATTTTCCCGCTCCCATTCTCTCGGCATGCGACACAAACAAGTTGCATGCCACCGACCTTTTTCCGAAATGCAAAAATAGGATTTGCGAGTACAATTCATTTTTTCGGTCAAGTTGCCCGGCACGCAACCCAAAACAGATGGACGATGGACGACGGACGATGGATGACGGACGGTGGACGATGGACGGGTGGATGTGGTTGCATCGTGACCAGGACGAAACGTTTGGCCCCCAGGCTATGATTGACTTGAACTAGTTTCCGAGGAGAGTGACATGGCACGAAATGTGCACCTGCCGACATTACAACGAAGTGGGCCATCAACTGGGTCTGTTCGTAAATAAATTATGAGGAGCATTGTCTCGTGGGGTCGTCATCGTCGAAATATCTGAGCTTGCCACCACACACTTAGACATTTGTGGGCCTGTGTGTGGCACGTTGACCCAACTGACAGACGGCTGTGGGCCATCATTGCGGAACTTTCCAAACTCGCATCCAATTTGGCATGGCACATTGCTGTGCCAGAAATCCGCTTCGCAATTCGCACTTTATCACACATCCATCATCATTCTAGTTGAGTCACATTAAGATTCATACGAGACCAGGTCAGAGGTGTTGGCGTTTATTGAAAAGTGCTTTTTAATTTGGAAGGTGTAAATGGTGCTAAGTAAATGTGTATATTCAAGGTATGTATTTTCGGATCTTGACTTTGGTAAACATGTTTTTACACACTCTTCATCACTGTATCACCAAGTTTTGTAAGGGTATTTCTGGTTCACCACCTAGGCAATGAAGTTGCTATATATTTCCCGCTTGTTTGGCTTTGCATTACAGTCCCAGTTAGACACACGTCATTAGCGTCATGTTTGTTATGCGATCTCCCAGAGATTTTGGGCAAATTTTTAGATGATTTCATCACGCAGGTGAGGTTACTGCGAAGGGAGATCTTAATGAAGTTGCTCCAGTTTTCAGCAAATTGGAAATTTATTTGAAGCGAGTTACAGTAAATTGCTGGCCAGACCCAGACTTGGCCAATTGCCAACCGGTTTGGCAGGAATGCCCTTCATGCTCTTTTCCTCTACCAGCATTTTTTTCAATTTTCAATTTTCTCCAACCAGAATGCCAGATCCTGCAAACGACCTTGTTTACGATATGTTAAAGGCTGTCTCAAGTCGTGCCCGCCACTCGGTCGATGCTCGAGTTGACTTTAAAGAGACGTTGCAGCCGGCTTGGCTCGTTTTCCCATCATCCCATCATCCCATCTTCCCATCTAGACATCCAGATATTCAGCCATTCAGACATCCAGACAAGACAGCCACCTAATGAAGACCACTCGAAAGCGCTGATGGGGAAGACTTCAAGCGCCTCCTCACTGGCCCCCCAGTTGGGTGCTAAAAAAACCAAGGCAAGGCGAAGCCATAAACAGCCACATGTCCACACAAAGATACACACACACAAACACAGAGTATCTACTGCATACACACTGAGGTAGTGAAATAGAAGGGAAAGGACGGCAAGTCGGGATTGGGATTGCATATGGGAACGGGAATGAAGTTGTCGCCGCTAATCCACGAATCGATCGAAATGCCATGGCCCTGGCAGTGAAAGATGCAAGTCTGCCGAGAGGCCGGAAAAAACTAGTTTCGCATCCGAGGCTGAGGTCTTATCGAAGTCGAAGTCGATGTCGCGACTCTGTCACTCTTTCGATGGCGAGGCACATGGCGGAATTGGTTGAATAAACCGGAACAGACGCTGCATAAATGCACTGTGAGAAAACTGTTAGCATAAAAAACTATTACCATATACCAAAATTAGGGCAAGTCAATATTTTATCTAAATCTGTAATGACTGTAATACATGAGAAAGTCGACGAACTCGATTAGTGTATCTTAATAACCTTTATGGTACAGGATTTAATTTATTTATATTTGCTGCATCCATTATAAGCTTTACTTCAGACCGATAAGAATATGATATAAAATATACATAAATCTTCTGTGTTGTGTGAATAAAGGATCACACAGTTTCTAGCAGAGAAATACTCTTTTTTCTCGGGATATCGTTGCAGAATGCAACAATGTTTTGGCGAATAATAGTTCAAGGCGAAAGCAATATAAATACATGGGAGCCCACGCTCGTTGAGCGCGGTGAATAGAAACCCTTGAGGGCGATTTCGTCACGGCACATTAACTCCAATCAATGGGCAGAGTGGGTATTCCCCTTTCGAAGTGGATGGTGGGGGTCCACTAATTCGATTAAGGCGCTTGGCAGAGCAAGAATATGTAGCCCGGGCCCGGGCACCGACTCGACGACGTCGCAATGTCGCCGGCTTTGCCAAGTTAATTGCACTTAGCCGTGTTGTGCGGCTGGGAAATGGAAAACGGGCAAAATGGGGAAAAGTTGCAAGAGATGCAAGTGCCACAAGTGCTGCGCTTAACGCTTCGCTCGGCATTAATTGCAACGTTTGATGTCTCTGATGCGTCTGCTGGTGACTGTCAACGGTCACACACCAATCTCGCCATATCGCAGACATCTTCCATTCATCTCGAATTAGCATCCATTCATTGAACACAAGGAGGAGGCCTCGTCTCAACGATTTCGCGGGATTAACAACCCACTCATGGATGAGAGTTTGGGATCGTTAAGATAAGCTGGCTTAAGAAAAGTGCAGCAGGTACTTTCGCTTTTTCCTATCGCAATTCCCAGTTGGACTGTAGTGAATCCAGAATTCTTACTTTTATTTCCCTTTAAATGTGATCCGATCTGCTGATCTGCAGAATTCAAGGGGTTATCGCATCGGCGACCGTGGTCAAGCTATTTCCTGGGAACCACTCGCATAAATTTCTCCTCCCATTGCATTTCGTCTGTTGTGGCAGTTGCATTGAAAACAATTTACTTCCCCAGACATGCAGCGAGTATCTACAGCAATTTATTTATTTTTTATGTCGCAGATTGGAACTGGGGGGATTAGCGGAACCCCTTCTGGAACTGGTATCCCAGTTACTCGCTTCTCGAGGCAATCAATTGATGGGGCTTCCCTTTGGCTGTGAGTTAGTACTGGCGATTGGTTAATTGATATGGAAACGGGTGCTATGGCTTAACCGTGTTCTAACTTCAAAACAAGTGGTCGTGCGTGGGTGACTGCCACGCCCCAATGGAGAAGTCCACTCCCCGAAAAGCGTTTTTGTTGTTTGTCAAAACACTTCCTGTGCTGCCAGCGATCCACGAAACTCAAATGAAGTGAAACATTTGTGCCGCGAATTACAATCGAGTCGCCCCCGGTCGGTGCCCCTGCCCCCATCCACACCCACTCCCCCCTTTTAGAGTTGCCGCCCGCATCTGCCGAACAGCCCAACCCCATGCCCCTTCCCCCTGCCCCCCCCCAAAAGCAAACACCATCCTCCCCGCCCCCCCGGTGCAGTTATAATGAGTTGCAGTTGCAGTTGCAAGTTGTGCGCACAGTTTTCGTCTGGGGGACGAACGTCAATTCGAAACTGCGCACACAAAAAAAAGTCTCATATAAATAATGGCTTAAAAACATTAAAAAATAGAATATTTATACGACATAATACAATTTAAAATCTATAACAACTAAACTCTTAAAATCTGGTAAGCAAATGGGAGATGGGGTAGCATACATAGTTTGTACAGAGAATTCCGCTCAGTGCAGCGAGTAGTTTTTATTGGCAGAAGGGGCAGGAGTCATGCCAGTGGGCAGTTGGGGAAGTCGAAGAACTTTCCGACTCTTCCGGGTTCTTGCCCCCCATCCGACTATCTGGCTTCGCCTATATATTATTTTTTTTTTGTTATTTTGGTGTTTTCGTTCTGTGTTGCACCTGCCGACTTATCGCGCATTATGCACACAGAGCGGACCAGAAAATTGTAAGCATGATTTTCTGATTCTTAGCCGATTCCCCTGTCTCGTCTCGACTCTGCGGCTTTTCTTCATTTTTCCTTTTCTTTTGCTTTTTATTATTATTTTTGTTCTTCCAAAACAGTTTCAATTTGTTTTGGGGCTAACTCCCTCCATCTATATGTATGTGTTTGGGGTATCAAAGAAAGAACTAAAACCGAAAAGGGGCGGGGGGCGAGCACAGGGGGCGTGGCTGGGCCTTGTAGCGGTGCCAGCTGGCTGTCACGAACACGGGTTTTGGGGGCTCTTGGGGATCGGGAATATATTGGGTAACGGGGATCGGGGATCGGGAATTCGGCACTAGCCATCAGATATTGGGCAACAATAATACGAGTAGTCGGCGTTGCAGGAAGAATCGGCCGACTGAATCGCTCAACGCTTTTGAAGTTTTCAAGTTTTTGCCTCTGGTGTGTTGTTGTTGTTGTTGATTCAGACGCAGCAATGTTGCTGTTGCTGTTGCTGTTTGGCTGTTTGATGCCGTAAACTATAAACAATTTTTGGCGGCTTCTCAGTCAACAGCAACGGCACGCAAATGTTTCGCTTTGCATTTGCTGGAAAGTTTTTGTCGAAAAGCAGATTGGGCAAGACTGAAAGGTGGGCAGCTCCAAGAGCTTGAAACTACTTCAAATTCTGTTTTTTAGTCTTTACAGAAATGCATTCAAAATTCCTTTAAACTTCCGTGCTGTAAAGAACTTGCAATTTGATTTCGATAAACTAAGTTACAATGTTGTAAAGGTTTATAAGATTATTAAACCTAGGAATAGGCTATCATTATGAATTATTATTAAGACAAGTTCCAAGGAACGTGCAAGTTTCAACTTCTATTTGCGTATGCGAAGGAGTCATGCGATTTATTAGAGGAGTTTCCATATCTACAAACTCTTTTCGCATCTGAGAGAACGCATTAATCATGTGTTCCCGCATTGTCTAAGAATAGTTTTTATTAGCCTGGCAGCGATTGAAATGTATTCCGCCAAGGGAATGGAGTCTTTTGTGACAAATGTGCCGCACTTGATTTGTTTCAGATGTGCGGAACCGTCGAGGGCGGAATATCGCTTGTTGGCCTGGTCCAAATGCGAACCGGAATAGACCGACGGAGACCGGAATGAAATGGTGACTAGTGACTAGTGAGTAGTGAGTAGAGCGCTCTTTGTGAAACTCGCCGGCTTAATTAACAACCCATTGCGTTGGCAATTACGCCAACTACTGAAATTATTTGTCATATGGCGGAGAAAGTCGAGATTGCGGTCTGATCTCCATCGCGCTGTTCGGATACAATATGGCCTATGGCCACTTGGCCACTTGGTTGGTCTCTTAACAGTTTGGGTATCAAAGAAAATGGCTCTTTACGACATGCCATAATACACATAGTTTTCATACCAATGCGAGTAGAAACAATGAGTGCTGTACTTCACGCTCCGCAAAGTTTTTCAGCGGCATGCGCCACACGACACTCCGCTGCCAAAAGGGGTGTAAAAGGGGGGTGGACGGGGGGCGGGGCGGTCTTGACCATTGACCAGCAACGCTTGGAGTTGAGCTTGACTGGAGGCGATCCATAAAACCATAGCCAGAGCCATGAGACCACACCGCAAAAAATGTACAAAATGTCGCTCAAAATGTATGCTTTATCAATGTAATTCTCAGTAATGCAAAACTCCAATCGATATTCTGGCTAAGTAATCACTTTTCCTTTATTTTTAGACTTTTTGGGAGGGAGGTTTGCTATAATCTAGATATGATAACAATATAGTTGTATAACCAACAGTGTCAACTGTAGATAAGCGGCCACATTTTCGATATAAAAGAAAGAATTGTTAATATATTGCTGTGTCATATTTTCATAAGTCATAGTTGCAAAACGTGTATGAAAAATCCATTAGAATATCTATTGATTTTTTCTCGCTGTGCATTCAGCGCCGAAAGCGGCACAGACAAAGCGAATGGAAAGCATCTGGAGACGCCTGAAAGTCTCGCCTGAGAGCCTCGCTCATTGTCAACGTCTCGGTGTCTCAGTGTCTCTAGTGTTTTGGCAAGGTTCCAGTCCAGGCAGGGTTTCCAGAAGCGTTCTCCAGGCCACAGCCCGCTGAAATGGAATAGCAGATTGGCCATTGTCTGGGGAAAGACGAGATGATGAGGCGGCTGCAGCTGGAATTCTGCTCTGTTTGCCCGCGTTTATCGTGTTTCCAAGGGTTGCCAAATCAAAACGAGGCGAATCTGGCCATTCAACTGACCTTGAAAACCACCCAGACATGTGTTCGCTTCTCAGTCCGTTACTGATTATAAACAATGCAAAATTTGGACTAGTTTGAAGGGGGGAGTGTGTTGCGGAGTGTCGCCAAAAACAGGCTCAAATCAAATCAGTGAGCTGCTAAATTTCGCACACTTCAAAAACTTGTTTATCATAAATTAAGGCCATTGTTATTGAGAGACCCGCTAATCGGGCATTTGTTATCGGGGGAAACACATTGAAAATGCAATGTGTTATTATCTGATGGGGGATGGGGCCGCCAAAGTGTTAGGAAGTGCTAAAACTGGAAAGCGCTGATAACTCCTATCGCCAATTGGTGTGTGGGAAAGCGAAATGTGTCACACGATTTATTCGTAGAGTGGAAAGTACAAGAACGGAGGCTTGTTTCTTGAGACTCTTCCACCGGAAACTGCACTAATTGATGCTTAATTAGCGATTTCCTCAGCTCACTCTCCATTACGACATCCCCACTCCCCCGATCCGAGCTGCAAATTGTCGCATTATGGAGTAACGGCTGCCATGTCCGCTGCTCCATCAATCGGGGCTTATGAATATGGTAAACGCTACTTAAGCAGGCCGGAATACACCAGGAAAAATTAGAGCATCTACCAATTATTGATTCAAAGAAATGGGATTGACTAAGCAATCATTGCAACTAATTAGCTGAGACAGGGATTTACTTTTTTCATGTTAGTTTAAAAGTAATTTCGCTTTGGATCCATATAACTACTGAACACCACACTTTTTAGGCAAAAAGTGCACCTAATCGTTTTTTGCCACATTTTGCTGTGTATCTTTAATGCAAAAACGTCATGCTGGCCTCCATTTTGCAGCATAACTTTTTGCAGTGTGTCAGGTTGTGACTGTTTCACTGACTGACTGACTGAGTGACGGACTGGCATTAAATTGCACTCTTCCTGATTGCTTCGTCGCTTCAAAATCGATTATCGCCGAAGTCATGCAACTGAAATTATATTCACCGCTTGCCACATGCATATATATGTACATATGTACATATACGCTTTACATACAAAGTTAACGCTGCATAATGAAACGGGCGACGTGGCTAGGATACAAAATCCGGAAGCCCCTCGGTCCGGCGGTCCTGACCTTTTTAATTTCAGCTAAAAACCAAAGCCACACGACGCCAAGACATGGGGCAAAAAACCTCTGACCCACCACAACCACCCCCTCGCCCACTCACAACGATGTGGCTTCAACTTAAGACGCAGCTCATATTCGATAACCACTTTCTACCCGCCAATGAGCTACAGTGGAGATAAAGTAAGCTGAACCTTTATCCTGATACAGTTAAAGTGGTATTACATAACCAAAACATCGTTTTTTGCCACATTTTGCTGTGTATCTTTAATGCAAAAACGTCATGCTGGCCTCCATTTTGCAGCATAACTTTTTGCAGTGTGTCAGGTTGTGACTGTTTCACTGACTGACTGACTGAGTGACGGACTGGCATTAAATTGCACTCTTCCTGATTGCTTCGTCGCTTCAAAATCGATTATCGCCGAAGTCATGCAACTGAAATTATATTCACCGCTTGCCACATGCATATATATGTACATATGTACATATACGCTTTACATACAAAGTTAACGCTGCATAATGAAACGGGCGACGTGGCTAGGATACAAAATCCGGAAGCCCCTCGGTCCGGCGGTCCTGACCTTTTTAATTTCAGCTAAAAACCAAAGCCACACGACGCCAAGACATGGGGCAAAAAACCTCTGACCCACCACAACCACCCCCGCGCCCACTCACAACGATGTGGCTTCAACTTAAGACGCAGCTCATATTCGATAACCACTTTCTACCCGCCAATGAGCTACAGTGGAGATAAAGTAAGCTGAACCTTTATCCTGATACAGTTAAAGTGGTATTACATAACCAAAACATTTATTTTCTCAGTAAACGGTTTAATACTATTAAACTATTTAAATGCGGTGTAAAAACTATAACATTTCCTAGTGTGACCTCATTGCCGTTTCACAATTTTTCCAATTTCAATATACGCGAATATAAAAAGGACATTAAGACATATTAAATAGATGTTGCAAATTTTAATTTTAAGATTAAACTGGCATTAACTAACAGTTGGTATTTGGAAAACTTCGCAAGACCTAGTGAAAGGAAATCCTAATAACTTGTGCTCAAAGCAGTATTCTCCCAGAATGTTCTACTTAAGGGTGTTCCACTGTGGCTACTCACCCACGGAGCTGGAGTTGAAGGAGCAAAACTGTGCCAGCGGTTGAGGCTGCTGGAGTTTTGTTCGTTGATTCGCTCGTTTGCTGTTTTGTTTGTTTGTTTGTCGGATTGTTGCTGTGTTTGCTGTGTTCGCTGCTCAGTTGTTGTTCCTTTGGTGGGCGACGATGGAAATGTCAGAGGGTCGCGGTATTACGACCTCCCAGGGCATTCTCTTTTCGATTGTATTTTGTTTATTTTGTTGTTGTTGCTATTTTTTGTTTTGCCTGATAATTCTATTATTGCTCTCGCTCTCTTGGGGGGAGTGCAAAATAATGGATGGCAATTCGCGGACGGAAATTTTGCGAATTTAGCGAGTCGCTTCAATTTTGTGCAAATTGAATGCACAAACACTGAGAAATGGGGAGAAATGATAAACTCCGTTCTTCTTCCTCCTCTCTCCTCTCTCCCACACACACACACACACACGTGCACGCGCGAAATTTCGTGACAGCTGCAGCTGGAGAAGAAGAGCACGAATGATCGCTCAAGGACTCGAAATCGTCCTGCTGTTTCCTCTCTCGCTCTTTCTCTTGTTCACTGCCTTTTGTTGTTTCGTTTACCTAACACAACGCTTTATTTGTATTGCCAGGACTCACTCACACACGCGCACGTACACCAACACTAGCGCACTGCAGCTGAGCTCAAAGGAAAAATCGATGATGAATCTGCGAATTAAAAGTTAATAGCGCACATCGATTCATTTCCCGCAAAAGCCAGTCGCTTTAATTTAGTTTTTCAGCCTTGTTTTTGCTGACTGGATAGGAAAACGACAGCAAGGCTTCGTTGAAAAACCCGTTCGGCGCGCAGGAAAGTCGGAAAAACGAAAATCGAAGAGCGGCTTGGTAACAAAACGCGCCCACTCGCCGAAAACAACAAGTTTAAATATTAATTTAATCGATTTATATTTACGAAATCATAATATATATCGCAATTACTTCATGCGGGCGTACAGAAACACACTATCACATCGAATTTATTTTCGGTTGGTTTATAAAAATTGTTTTAATGCCGCAACTCCGTAGGCATTAAAGAAATATCGATGTTTCTTTAATAATATTTTTTAATTGGTAACCGAAAAAACAGCGCGCGCTGCTGCGCTCTCTCGAAAAATTACAGAGAAAATGCGGTGCGGGTTGCTTATATAGATTTTGAAAGTATTAGAGAAACCGAATGAAGGTAATGCAAAAATACCAAAGCCGGGAATTCCCGCTCTCCCAAGCTGTTAACCGCCTGTCATATCTCACTGTTAGTTCCATCCAGCTGTTAAGTGTATTTATCGGATGCACACAAGGTATCTCATTCATAATAACAGTTTTAGATAGGCAAAACTACTATTAGATACAAAATATTTTTTATTTTTAGATTCTTTTACCTTATTCGGAAACTACAAATTTGAAGAATGGCTATTATGTTATACTGCACATGTTGGCGGGCACTTTTCAAACGCAATCTTGAAAATACTACTAAAAATACTAACCTCGATCGGTAAAGTCTTATACGTAGTCTTATACTTTCTGTTATCTGTTGAGTTTGAAATTTTAATAATTTTCCGTTAAATTAAATTAATTTAAATTTAAAATCTTTTAAAGTAAAAAATGTAGGATAGCAGTATGGCTGTTATTATATACAACAAATGTAATGAAATGTATAAAAAGTTTAAAAAATTAGTTAAATGAACCAAAAATACCATAAATTGTTTAATTTCCCACGTATTTTAGATTTTTAAATATTTTTGAAATGTTTTAAGAATTTTATATTTAAAGTTACTCACTCTGGCGAAATTATAAATGAAAATTGAATATTATTTCACAACATATTTCATTGAAAATCAGCAATTTCGCATTAATGTGAAATATTTTTGAGGTTACGTTTGTCTGTGAAATTATGTAACATTTAAAACACGTGATCAATGACAGTAATTTCCCAAACCCATGAATTCGATTAGGTTAAAAATAGCTTAGATGACGTCACATATATCGTGTGTTTGTATTAGTATGTGACTGATAAAGAAAGGCAAATGTTTACAGTCCGAAAGTCGAGATAAGCGTGGCGCCAAATTTGCCTATAAAAGCTCAGCAACCGAATGCCGCAGAAGCCAGTCAAATTCAAGTGTTCAAGTGAAGCAGCCGCAACATAAGTCCCAGATTCCGCAGCAGCATCAGCAGTTACAGCAGTTGTATCCAGTTGTGTTAAGTGAATTCCTTATCGGGTCAGGTGTAAACTAGTGCGAAAATGTCGCAATCCGATAACGCGGCACGTGAGCAAACTGCGGCAATTGCTGTGCCGGAGGCATGTCAAGGCTGCCGCGGCCAGTTGCCACGTGCCACGCCCGTGGAAGTGGAGGACATGGCTACCCCGTCGCTGGAGAGGCTCATTCGAAAGGCCAACATGGCCCAGAAAATGCTGAACGATGTGATGAAGCAGATCCAGCAGCAGCAGCAACAGGAATCTCAGCTCTCCACCAAGGAGAGCAGATCCAAGCACCGCAGCTCCGATGGAGGTAAACGACGACACAGGGGACGCAAACATGGTCATCACACTAGCTCATCTTCCAGTTCTAGTTCTGGCCATAGCGACTGCGAGCTGATCCTGGCGGAGCAGGAGGAGCACATGCCCAGGAGGAGCAGACACATCCGGGATGATCGCAAGCGGGATCGCTCCAGGTCTCGCGGTCGTTCCCGTGGTCACTCTCGCGGCCGTTCTCATGGGCGTTCTCGTTCCAGGTCCTACACCGATTCCCGACGATCCCGAGCATTGCCCCTGGCTCTGCCCGTTCGGATTTCCGTGTGAGTATCTGGCTGCATTCAGTATTACCCACTATCCATTATCCATTTTTAAAGTTAAGTGTGCACGAAAAAAAAACCCAAAAAAAATTATAAATAAATAAAATATCAGCATATACTATGCTGAGAGAAAATATTAAAATGAATTTTAATTGGAGGGGGGCTTTTGTATATTTTAGGCCCAGCAGTTTGGTGAATCAATAATATTATATCAATTATTATTCAAGATAATGAGTTGCGTTCGTTGATGAAATGTTGACACAGTCACTTGTTATTCTTACTTACCGAAATTGTGAAATATTTGAACCAGAGATAAACCACATTTTGTTATTTTTAAATATTTCTTATATTTTTTAAATGCCGTTTGTTTTTACATTAATAGTTTTTATTTTGTAGTTGTTGTGCTAATTATATGTTAAACATAAAAAATGGTTTCTCCCTCTCTTCTATAATTACTCGGTTTTGTTCTCGTTTTGATTGTGATCTATTAAGTTAATTTCTTCTTTTGATTTGTAGACTTTGCTGTGAGGTTGCTCCTTGCAGTCGCAACTTGCTGTTGTTCTTAATAAATTCGTAAAATTCGATGTTAAATGTAATAAACCATTTCATTGCTTCGTACAAATAAATGCATATAAAAACCGACTAAAATCGCGTTAATCGCTATATAAACAAAGAGTGCTGCTGGCTCGTAAATTTCCGTTTTTCTTTCTTTCTTTTTTTGTTTGTTGCTTGTATTTTAAATGAGACACAAAAGAAATATGCTGTCTGGCTCGGGCCGAATAAATTTTACCCAAGTGAACACCTTAATCTGCGACTTTATTTGTGAATTCTGTGGCTCTAATTGGTATGTTCATATTTCGTGGCTGCTATTTACTCGCTTTTCATGGCTTGCATTATTTATTGTATATCCGTAATTTAAGAGAGCTTTGTCTAAAAACAAATTTTGGCACATGGTTTCCGAAATGGGTTCAATTCGTCCCTCTGATCCTTCAACTCCTACTCCTCTTCCTTCTTCCTCCTTCTGGTTTTCCTCGATTTTATTTGACTGTTTAATGGGTTTTCCTTATGCTTTTGTAGGCTAGTTAAAATACAGCTATGTACTCGTATTACTTTTGGATTATTCGATACGAACTAAGAGTTATATTAATTTGTAGTTTGTTTGTCTGCTCCTAACTTGGCTTCGTTCCATTCCATTCTGCTGCTTGATTGAGTGTTTATGATAATTCGAAATTTAATTACGACTTGTATTTGATTCTCCTACAGGCTCCTTCAATTTACTTTCATTTAATTCGTTTTTAAAAACATTTATCTACAACTCGACGAATGACAGACAGTTTATTGTAATGGAAACACTAATGTGTGATTACTGCGATATCATGTCATATTATCTATGAATACTGCTGCTTTCTTGAATTCAAATTCAGCTGGCGACAAACGAGTATTCGAGTGTGTGTGTACATCGGCTATATCGAATACATTTAGTTAACATTTTCATTGTGGCTTTACTTTGACTTTTACTTTTACTTTAACTTTTACTCTTTTGTTTTCTATGTGAGTCATGCAACATTGTCAGTCCTTTGAGGGTTTTTACTTTTGATTATTTACAGCATTTGCTCAATACCCTACATGTACGTGGATTCGCTAACAACTAAATGAGTATTCTTCGATTGTATATCTCGGTATATATCCCTATATACATACATGAGCACACGACTGCCTCATAACGTAGACACGCACACGGACACACATAAATATACATTCATATAAATTTGTACACAGCATATATCTGAGTTTTCGGTTTAAGTTGAAATGAATTCAAGATTAAATTCCTCGTTTCATCGCTACATCGCCTCTCATCGCCCTGGTGTACCACAAAACCGAAACTTATTGACTTTATAGACTACTTTAGGAGTAGCTCATTGCTTCTAACTTGGCGAGACTTGCACACACTTAGAAGAAGGTCGTCCTTTCTACATACGATGAAAAACAGTTCGATTCGAATCGATTCGATACGATAGTTTGCGATAGTTTTGCAGTTAGTAGTTTGAGTTACAGTTTCGAGTGATATACGCATTAGTCGTTTACGGATACTTAATAGACTACGTTAGTATATATATACATACAACATTTCTGGAAGTTCGACAACTGACCTGGGTTCTTTCTGGACACATGCCATATGCATTCACATGTACATACATACGTGGGTATGTGGGTATATAGCATGCACAATCGATAATACTTAGATATAGTAGATGACCTCTATAAATAGGGCAGGAGTTCATAATGGGAAGTGTTTCGATTCGATTCGGTATGTTTGGTTTTGGTTTTTGGTTGGATGGTTGGTGCAGAATTTTGATACTGATTGTCCGAAAGTTTACTGAGTGTTGTTCTGGTTGTTTCTTTTGTTTTGGGGGACAGGAGGGTATTACTGGGTTTTTTGTGGGGCTCTTCCGAAAGTTTGGAGTAGAGGGGATTTATCATTTGTAGTGTCAGGGGTAAGGTGGTGGTTAGGTAACAAATGCATTACAAAAATGTACAAAAACGGCCCGGCTGCTGCTAAATCTCTGGCTATCGGGGGGCCCAATCTCATCCAATGTGCTGATCTTGCGATCAGATCTTACCAATGTCTCAGACGGATATCGAATAATCCGATTTCTCGCTAAGCAATTTTTGGCCAGGAGCGGGTGAATGTTGTTGGCGTTGTTGTTGCAGTGGCTGTTGTTGTTGTGGCTGCGGTGACTTTGAATGCGCTCGTTTGTGTGGTTGCTGTGGTGCCTGCTGCTGCTGCTGCTGCTGTTGGTGGTGTTGCTGCTGCTGCTGGTGGTGCTTCTGCTGCTGTTGCTGCTGCTGCTGCTGCTGGTGGTGCTCCTGCTGCAGCTGGGAGGTGGTGGAGGAGGGTCGGGACCAGAGCGATGACCTCTGACCCAGCTTGAGCTTCTTAATCGTATCCACATCGACCTCCACCTCGGCCAGCTCGATCCGTTCGCCCAGGCCGCCGTCCTCCGTGCGATGGAAGGCGCCGGCGTTGCACTCGGCCTGCAGCTGGAGCGGATGCAGCGTGCGCAGGATGCCGGCCCTGGATGCGTGTTTTCATTTGGGGGTGTGGGAGGTTGGTGGGTGGCAATCGTTGGGGGGTGATATGGGGGTGCAAGTACAAGAAAGGGTCCAGAGTTGGTTTTTTTGATTGCAACCACAGCATTCAAGCATTCATTCGTTTAAAGACCTAGTGGTGTTGTTCTAGTCTGGTGGTTGTGTGGTTGGGTGTGCGTGGGTGGGCACAGATTTCACGACCTGATTTATCAGCTTGTACCTTAAAGGCTTCCAAATTTCATTTAAGATAGCTCTCTTACAAGTGCGATTCACAGAAAAGTCTAAAGGAATTAAATCCTGTATGAATGTAACCATAAGTAACTTTTTAGAGCATACTTTTAGGCAGCTCTTAACAGAAAATGTTAACATAAAATGCTATCCAGGCACTAATAGCTGAGCCACCAGGTCGTGAAATGGGTCCTTAACGGGCCCCCTCGGGGGGACCACACACCTCACCGTAGGCCAGGTCTCATGTCTGATCGATTGGGTCCATGTAGGTGCAGGAGATCTCGCCGCTGTCATAGCCGAAACCGTCCATGGCCTCCATGGCACCACCAACGTATTCACTCCCCCCATTGGCCGTATCCTATTTGGGCAGCGTGGGCGCTGTGAAGAACTTGGAGGAGAGCATGGCCGTCGAGGGATTGAGCAGTGTGCCCGGATGCTGCTGCTGATGCTGCTGCTGCTGCTGCTGCTGGTGGGGATGCGATTGCTGGTTGTGGTTGTGGTGGTGCGGTGGCTCATGCGCGGGCATTATGGACTTGTGGGGTATGGGGCGGAACTGTGAGGAGGGCGGCATGCAGGCTACCAACGGGCTATTACCGATCCCATCCAGCCCCAACAGCTCCTGGCCATTGGCCTCCAGCTGATGGAGCTTGGGCGTGATCAGGAGGGGCTGCTGTTGCTTCAAACTACTACTGTTCGGATTGGAGCTACTATGCTGGGAACTATTGTTACTACTATTCTGCAACTGCTGCTTGTGGAACTGTTTCTGCTGCTGTGTACTGATCGATGGCGACTTGACCAATGTGGGTATGTGGCACTGTATGGAGTCTTGCGATTTGAAGGTGCTCGATATGGATTTCAGATTTCCGCCGCGCGGCGATAGAATTTTGTTCGAATTGCTCGATGTCGATGGTGTGGCTGTCGTATTGGTGGCTGTGGTGTTCGTGTTGCTGGTGGTGTTGTTGTTCATTTTGTTGCTGTTGTGGTGGCGCGGTGTGGTATTGGTGGAAAACTGATATTGCTGATGATGATACCTGGAGCGACCGCGGCGGGGCAATGATTTCTGTTCGGACATTGGTGACAGATCGGAGGAGGTGCTTGATTGTGCTCCATGGTAGATGATGCCTACGGCGGAATGGATCAACGGATCAACACGATGGTGGTGGATCAATCGCAGCGCAGATCAATCGCAGGAGATGTTAGTGGGGAAGAAAAGAACAGAAAAACAAATAGCGGGCTGATAGAGAGTTTCTTTTTGGCAGGGATACAATACATAGATAACATTGATAACAAAATGTTAACAAAACTTAGCACTAACTTAGCACTATCAGTTACAAAATTGGGTGTCTTAGTCTTATTGCTTGGCCTGATCTTAGTAATTCGTGTGGAGTTTTGTTTGGTGCAGTTTGGCCTACTACAGATATGTTATCGAGATATTGTGGTTTGGAAAGTGTTGTATTAGTCTAGAGTCTGCAAAAACAAAGCAACACAAAAAGAGAGTTCAGCCGGCAGAATACTTCAGGATAAAAGCCTGGGAGCTTACAACAAAGGACTTCTGCAGTGAAAGCCATCTCGATATAAGAGGTTTACAACCAAATGAAATAAAACTCTTCAGGGAGTCAATAAAGAATAATATCAATATAATTTCAGTTTTGAGAGGACGTTCACTGCAGATAAACCAAAGAACTTGGGACTTTCGTATAATCGGTTTCAAATAAATCCAATAATATAGATGAATTCCCCATCATTGACTTACTGTGCTTGATCTTGCCCTCGTGCTGGTTGGAGGACTCGGTGCGACTGGAGGTGAGCTGGTCCTGGTCCGATTCCGACTCCTCGCTCTCCGGCTCCGTCTTCCTGGAGTGGCGCCTCCGGTTCTTGGACTGCACATGGAGCATGAAACATGGAACATGGAACAGCGGGAAATTAGTCTGAATGGGCATCTCTGTGCGGGGAATTTCGCTAAAGCTAGCGACTACAAAGCGCCTGGGACAAAGGAACGCTTCTCGAACAAAAGAATGGGTAACTCAAGATTGGCAGGTGACATGGATCCAGGGCGTTGAAGCCCCTTGGCATGATTTACGGCATTGCAATTAATGTGAACTGAAGGGCAAACAAATACACGAGCATGGAATACAACATAAAAAGCACGTAGTACACTCAGAAAAACACTAATTGTGGCATGGCCACATTCGATCAATCGAAGTACTTAGTAGTAGAGTAGGAGAGTAGGAGAGAGAGAGAGCTAAATCAAAGAAATGAATAAACAAACGCACGATATTATGGAACGGTGAGGTCTGATAATAATTATGAATTGTCTTTAGTGGACGTTGGTGGTGGTGGTGGTGATGGGTGGTGGTTGTTGGTGGGTTCAGTACCGCGGCTGGTGGTGGCGACGAGCAGCCCTCGGCCAGGGCCCGCTCGTGGTACATGAACGAGTGGAGCAGCGTGTTGGCCGGGCCGCCGTGGTGCGGCTGCGACATGTTGCCCCCCGCCTCCGACAGCTGGAAGGTGGCGTATGGCGAGATGTCCTCGGAGGTTTCTGTGGAACACGTCCTCGGGCGGTTAGCGGATCTGATCGAGTAGCAGGGCTCAACAGGGGTCACAGAAATCTCAAGGGCCTTTCAGTTCGCAGTTGGATAAAGAACTGATTATGGTATTCTAGGAATTACTAATTGAGATATCATTCCACTCCCATTGTGCTCAGATGGATTCTTTTAGTTGAGATTTCTGGGAACCCCCCTTGAAGCAATCATCACTCACCTGGAATCTTATCGTTGTTCTGCATGGACACCTTGTGAATGGTGGCATAATACCGCTCCCGCTGGGCAGCCTCCGAGTTGGCTCGATTCTCGAGTGATTCCTTTTGAATTTGGCTTTGCTCTGCGAGCGGTGGTGCATTTTTAAGCACTGGGTCAATTAGTGGAGCTCTGGTTATCAGACTAGAGATAGTATACTTACTGTGTCTGTAGCACACGATGATCATGATGATGGTGCAGAACATGCCCGATACCGCCGCAATGGTTGGTATGAGCAGGTTAATATTGGCGAATATCACCGTGGTTTGACCACCACGGCCACGGTGCATGATTTCCGGCGGCGGTGGATCTCCATCCTTGGTCAGGGTCACAAAGTTGAACTCCGCCTGCGAGATGCCGGCCACATTGTGCGCCTCCATGCGGAGTTGATAGAGCGTCGATGGTTGCAGATTGTTGACCACTATGCGACGCTGTGGCTTCAAGGCATTGGAAACTGCGAAGCAAAATCTCCTTAATAGTATGATACAGATGTTGGTCATAATAGAAATTTAGTCTAACAAGATGGGTTCTGTTAACCAGGTAATAAAGGCCTTAAGCACTACTTCTTATACATTATCAGCAAGCTTTGTAATAAAGGTCGATGAGCTCACCTAGCACCCATTCCGCGTCGGGATCCTCGGTAACCGCCCGGTACTGCAGGACGAAGTAGAGCAAAGGACACCCGTTGTCCGGCCAGGAGTGCAACCGGACCAGCAGCGAGGTCGAGTTGGGGGCCAGAAGGGCGGTGGAGGCCGGATGACCAGGCGACTGACCCTGGGTGCGCACGTGCAGAATGGTGCTGGTGGGCGAGGTGCCCACCTTGTTCTGGGCACTCAGGTGGATCTGGTACGTGCTGCCACACATCAGGCCCTTGAGCTCGTGACTGGAGGCGTGACGCGACAACTGCATCTCGTCCGTGTTGCCATTGGCTCGGCGGTAGAACAAGGTGTAGCCGGTGATGGGTGCATTGCCCGTGAAGCCGCACTTCCAGTGCATCAGGATGCTGCTCGAGGTGGCACTCGTAACATAGAGAACGGGGGCTGTAGGTGGCACTTGCACCATTAGGGTGTGCGTTAGTCGATCAGTGCCAATGCCATTGTCCACCTGACAGCTGTAGTTGCCACCGTCCGCCAGCTGCAGGCTGGAGATGATCAGATCGCCACTGTCCAACAGCTGCGAGTTATGCAGTCCACCTTGCCGCAGGGCCACATCCGATTTGAACCACTCCCGCTTGGGTTTCCCAACCGCCGTGCAGGGCAGAGTAACGGTGGATCTCCAAGGACGGACCACTGGGCCACCGAAGGATATGATCCTAGCCGGTATGCGATTCGTGGTTATCTGCGAGGACACTCGCGAGCTCTTGCCCTCGCCCACTCGCGTGCTGGCCGTCACCCAGAACTGGTACTCCATGTGCGGATGCAGTCCCTTGGCCTCGTAGTAGGCCTGCTGTGAGGGCAGACTACGTTTCTCGTTGTTCAGCTCCTCGCGACCGTTCACCACGCGAGTGTATAGACTGTACTTGGTGATCACGCCGTTAGGTTCGTTTGGTGGCAGCCAAGAGATGTACAGGGATTGCGATGAGCTCGACACCACTTTGATGTCAGCCGGTGCCTCGGGCACATCCTCTTCGCTGTGGCAAAACAGTGGCTTCGATACCACGCCATCGCCCATGCGCGTGTGGGCCAACACCTGAATGCTGTAGTTGGTGTACTTTCGCAGTCCTGTCAGCACCATGGTGAGTGCTGTCGTCTTCCTGGACTCCACTTCGTCCTTGCTGGGCTGAATGTCATCGATGATGGGCTCAAATATCAGCTTGTAGCCCTGCAGCAGGCCATTGGTGTGGTAAATTGGCGGTGGTTGCCAGGACACCTGGAGCGATTGGGAGGACAAGGCGGCACAGCGCACGTCCTCTGGCGGCCGACTTGGAACTGATTAAAAACAATATGAATAAAATCCATTAGGTTTTAAAGAACATCATTATATTGATTGAAAACCAACTTACCATCTTCCATGGTTTGAGCAGCAGCGGGTTCCGATAGAGGTCCTGGCCCTACCTGATTGAAGGCCTGCACCACCACGGTGTATCGGGCGAACTTGGCCAGTCCACTGAGTAGTAGCTCTCCATTGCCACCATCGCCGTCGCCGGAAACGGAAGTGAAGTTGTAGGCCGTATTGCCCGAACTGGACAGCTTGTAGCCCACATTGTAGCCCTGAATGTCACCATGTCGCAGCTCCGGCAATGGCGCCACCCAACTGATGAGCAGCTCGGTGGAGGACAAAGGTCTGGCGGAGAGGCTAAGTGGCGGTCCTGCCGGGCGCTGTGGTTCCGTGCGAACAATCAGCTCCTGACTGGGTGCACTGCGTCCGGCCGAGCCCTCGGCAATCACCCGGAAAGCGTAACGTGTCGCCGGCTTTAGGTTCTCGATCATGGCATTGAAGTGTGGCGGATCCTTGACCTCGATCTGCTGCCACTGGTCCACGAACAGAGCTGGTGGGAGAGAATCTAATTACGTTGGAAGCTTTACCATCTCTTCAAATTCGTTAACTCCATTCCAAACTATACGTACGATCAGCCTCGCGGAACTCCACGATGTACTTGGTCACATCGCCGGTGCCCAGAGTTTTGGGCTGCCACTTGATGTTCACCGATCGACTGCTGATCATGGCCGCCTCCAGGACACTGGGCGGCAGTGGTGGTTCCTGGACCTGCAGCTGCACCAGCTGCTGATCGTTGCCATACAGATTGCTGGCACGACAGAAGTACGGACCACTGTCGGTGGCGTCCACGGTGCGGATTTGCAGCTCGGCGGACACGCCGTCTGGTGTGGCCTCCTGCTTCACCGAGATCCTGAAGGCGAATGCAAAGTGCAGCGGTATTACTTTCGTTCGGTTCCCGTTGCCGCAACATCGGGTGGGTGCACTCACTTGTAATTGGTTGACGGATTCAGCGTGTTCTTGCCCGAGCGCATCCAAACAATGTTAATCGGCTTGTCCCCACTGACGGCGCATTGGAGCAGTGCCGTGTCGCCCTTCTTCACCATCACGGAGCGCGACGTGGACGAGAAGTACGGCGAGGCTGAAAACGGCGAGCATTTTGCCCATTTTAATTACGACGGGTGATTCCTCCGGGGGCCACAGCATTGCAATTAACCAAATTGCCGGGGCAGCCACCAGCCATCATACATCATACTCACAGTTCACTTTCAGCTGGATGACCTTTCCGATGCCGGTGCCGATGCCATTGTTGGCCTGGCACAGATAGAAGCCCTCGCGATCCTCCTTCACGTGCTGCAGCAGCAGGGAGCCATTGCCCAGGAGCTTGGTGAAGGGACGCTCGCGGACTTCCTCGTACTCTCCCGACTTGCTGCCTGTGGGAAGACATTGAAGGCCACAGAGGAAAGTGGTTAGTACTACACGAAAACATACTTGTTTTTACATAACAATAGAAACACAGTTGGTTATTGTATTAGCATTAAATCATATGTAATTCGTTAATTCGTACGTGAGTAACATAACTAATGATGACTTAAGACCTAAAATCCGTTTCTCCGGACTACGTAAGTTATATATAATTTATAATTTATATATGCTTTCAGTGTCTAACCTGTAGCCTTCTTCCACACGATGCTGGGTGTGGGCACACCCTGCGCCTGGCAGTGCAGCATGATGTGGCGATTGCGCTCCACATTCGCGTCCACGGGCTCGACGATCCAGCGAGGTGGCACTACGGGGCGTATGCGTGATATGGGGAGAAATAGTTAGCTAACTCGGAAAATGGCTGGGAGTTCAGAACGAATGATTGAAATCAAAACTGCTAAGACATACAGTAAGAGTAATGGTTCTTTAGAAAGAGATATAGAGAGAGACAGAGACAGAGAGGAAAAGTGAAGATTTCTGGCAAAGTAAAAAACGGCATAAAAGAATTTTGCTGTTTACGATCTTAAGATTTTCATTGTGCCTAGCACAAATGTAAAAACTGGTTGAATAGTGGTAGCAATATTGTAGGAACTTTTCAACTAATATACAAAAGGATATCTGTTTTTTTTTTTTTTTTTGTGGGGTGGATTGCTTCAAAATCAAGTACAAAAAATTATTTCATATGCAACTCAGTCAAAAATGGAACAAAAATAATGTGGATTCTTTGATGTCATCATGTTTAAGGAAAATCATTTAGGAATGTCCGTGGGGAAAATGAATTCATTTCGTTTTTTGTTGGTGTGCAAGGACTTTATTTTGATTTATTTTCGTTTCGTTTCTTTTGGTTTCTTTTCGTTTATTCAAATTGATCGCTTTCTCTTTTGTGTGTTTTCTTTGATTCGCCCACGCTCTGTGCCTCGCTGTTTGAAAAAATCGCAAAAAAGGCTTAATATGTTCTGGTATATTCGGCGCATAAATTAAATGACAAAGGCATGCCAGAAGCGAAATTTAAAATATATTTGCATAGAAATTATAGAATGCGCAACATAAATGCGAACGTGGTGTGAGTTTTATAGTTGGACACGCAGCTAACAAAACACGAAAAAAGCGAAACAATAAAATGGGATTTCAATACAAAAAATAAAAAAAAAATCACCCACCATAGCGACGTTTTCAATAAATTATAAACTGTTTACGTGGCAGCTGCATTTAATTGCCAGCCTTTGTTTGTGCAGCAGTAACAAAATGAAAAATGTTAATTAAAAATTAAGCCCGAACAAGGAGCAAATTATAGAGCTCCAAATGAAATTATCAGCTGGCCCAGGGCTCCAGTATTAATTAAAATGATTTCTGGTTATTATGGCATAATTTTTGCTTTTTTTGTTATTTCATTCTTTTGGGTTTTTCAAGGATGGGTTTTGCATAGTTTGGGGTGGCAGCGTGTCTAATTCGAATACGGAAAAATCTTTGCACACAACAACAGCAGCGTCAGCCTGGGAAATGGAGCAATGGCAAAACAAATAGAAATATAAACATAAATAAATTAAATTTCGGATAACTGTGTGCGCCGAGCTCTGCTCGAATATAAATATAATTGCCCACACCCCCAAGCTGGCTGGCGAAATTGGGTGGAAAAAGCTTAACGGAGCAATCTGTGTGTGAAAGGAGGAAAATCCAAAAAACGAATTAAAACGAGAGCTTAAGAACCGAAGGGGAGTGGCAGGAAAGGAAATAAAACCAAACGAAATGGAGAGCAAGCAAATCATAAATAAATTGAAATTAAAATTCATTTGTCACAGCACTACGCGCATGCAGATGGCACCGAGCAAACTTAAAATTGCATTTCTAATCTGTACAAAAAGGCATGCCGAAATAAAAAATGCAGCATGTTGCAGCCGCTTCTCTAGCTAAACAAAAAAAAAAAAATACAACCATTCTCAACTACATTAGCAAATACTGCGAAGCTTTAAGTTTCTTATCCATTTAGTTTTCCCGGTCGGATCTCCGGCATTTATTTTCTTTATTTTTGCGGTTTAGTTCACATTGCTCTGCAATAAGATTAGGTTTAAGCGTTTGGTCACTCACACGCACGCACGCACGCACACAGGCAATCTCAGGCACTCACACAAGCGAAAGGGGTGGCTACACCGAAAAAAAAGTCGGGGATTACAACGATATATTTCGAGAGAAGTTTGATGATTGGTTTTTAGTTTTAGGTGCTGCAAATCAGCACATGCAGAAGATGTAATTCGTATAAAAATTATTTATATTTAAAAAATTATTATTTTTAAGAATTCATCGATCCAGAAATGATCATTATTTTGAAGCCTATGAGAAGTGTTAATATCTGTTATTTTTCCAATTAATATTGTAATATTTTAATACTTTTTAACAATCCCCTCTCAAGTTTTTTCGGTGTGGAAATATAGTAAGCGATTAGAGAGGCCAAAATCAAATTTGAAGCGTAAGCGCGAGTTTCATAGCATCTCCGAAGGATTTTTGGGTGGATTCACTGCTCTCTTTTTTGTTTGTGCGAACTCATTCATTTTCAGCGTTCGCCTTGTTTATTCGTTCGTTAATTAAGCACAGCACATTGAGCATAGTGGAGTATGAAGTGGAGTTTTCGAAAGCTGCAAGTCAAAAATGAAGAGAGGAGCCAAGGGGGTAACAAAGGATATTCTGCACGTATCCTGCAGACCGGAGCAGCATCGCACTGGCCGGCAACCAAAAAATGTGGGGCATTGCGAGTAAGGCAAACGAATCTTAAAGCAGCTTGTTATCCATGTTTATGCAAGGAGTATTTGTATAAATTATAAATTACAGCTAATCACAAAGCCGTGCGCGCCCTCCGAGCTCGGCAAATTTGAACGACCGCCAATTTTTCGCTGGGAGAGCGCACACTTAATTTATGCAGCTAAAGCCCGACTTGTCGTGTAAGAAGCGTTTCAAATAATATGCAGCAAATTAAAAGAGATATTCATAAGCTTTATGGGTAATTTGTTTAGATTTTTGGTTACGAAGCGCATAAAAAGCAGTGCAGTTAAAACGTTTTACCTGGTGAGACGGTTGTCAAAAAAACCCACAGCGTGCCAAAGCGACTTAAAGGTGACGGGGAACTCTTAATTGTAGATTAGTAGGGGGTTTTCGGGGGTTTTTTAAGCTGTACGTTTTTATTTGGAATTATGGGAATTATTGTTTTCATAGTGAGAGTCAAAAAATCAAAGCGCCTTCGGGCTGTGCAACGTTCAGTTGCACCGGGGCTTCAGTTCAATAGAACTCCAAAAAATCTTGGTCAGCCCATTGTTCTTTGTTGTTAAAAATCAACCAAAAATATATCATCAACAACTGAAAATACCATTAAGAAGCTGTTCTTGAATACATCAGCGGGAAAGCAAAAGGTTATTGAGGGGCAAGTGAAGTTGTTCGCTTAGTTTGTATGTAGTGTGATTTTGTTGATTGTGTTTAGAGGGAAATAATGTCGCCATAGCTGTTTGTTGTATCGAATAATATTTAATGTTTTAATTATTAATTTTTGGAAATTTTTTAATTAGGAAATGTGGGTTTCCTGAGTTTCTAAGGACATGCGCCTATAGGTAGGCAATATATTTTGATACACAGTTATTAGTTGGTTAGTTAAACAATTGATTTGGAAGAAGTTACTGCAGTTTGAAAAACTTGAATTCAATTTCAATTTCGATAGCTAATGGCTTCTCTCCTCTCGTGTGTGGTGTTTATCTGTGGTGATGGGTACGCTAGTACGCTACCTTTGACCTGCAAGAGGGCCGTATACTTGATCTCGGCCGCCGGATTCTTGGCCACGCACGTGTACTCGCCGGAATGCGTGGCCGACAGCGACGGAATGCTCAGCAGGGAGCTGTACTGGTCTAGCATGGTGACATTGGCCCCCAAAAGGTCGGGCAGCGGATCACCGTCCTTCAGCCAGATGAGCTTCAGCGGCGGATCGCCCCTGGACACCCCGCAGACGGTCCTCGTCCGCATGCCCTCGGCCAAACCCTCCTGGAAGGCGAACGGTTCTATGCTCGGCGGCACTGCAAGAGGAAAGATCAGGCGAAACGGGTTAGGATTGGCACAGCTGGTCAAGAGGACACCTGCGCCTGAGACACCTGGAGGACGCGAGATTCCCACGTTGTTTTACGATTGATGGTGATTGGTGATTGCTGATTGTTGTCAATTTGTACGCTCTGTAAACCTTCGCAGTTTTGTTAACACATTCGAATCGAAAAACGCTACTTAATCTTGTACAAACATTCCGAAAGTGGAAACATCATTTACAAAGGATAGCAAGGATCGTATATGTATATATATATATATATATAAGATAAGATGTATGTATATGCAATTCAATGGTTCTGTGTTACATGGTACATGAATCAAAGTGCATACAAAGAGGAAACTCAACTACTTGCAACTAAACGGGATTACAAATACTGGATAACTCGATTACTGGACTCGTAGGACTCGAGTTTCTCATTGCTTTTACCATTGACCAGCAGGGCCTGCGAGTTCTCCACCTCGGCGGCGGAATTGCGCACCACACAGGAGTAGTTGCCAGTGTGGTCGCTGCCCAGATTCTCGATCACCAGGATGCTGTTGTACTGGTCCACCTGCTTCACGGACATGTGCTGGGTGGGATCGATGGGGCGGCCATCCTTGCGCCAGTTGATGGTCAGCGGGAGATCGCCCTTCACCACCGAGCAGGTGAGCGAGGCCCGATCGCCCATGTTCAGCTGCAGGATGTTCGTTTGGAAGGGACTGAGCTTCGGCGGCACTGCAAGGGATCAGCCAAGGATTGATGAGCCAAAAGCGAAGCGAAAGGAGCGCAGAGTGACCGGTGCAAAAAGGTTCCGATTTATGAAAATTTAATCAGCACGGCGCCTCATTAGGGCGCAGATTCATTAACATTAGCACTAATGAAAAAACTGGGGTGTCGTCCGTTCTTGCTCTCCTTCGGCTTCCTTTTTTTCATACTTTTTTTCTGTTTTGTTTTCAATTTACCAACTTTTAAGCTTAGATTATTGCGCATATTTAATTAGAGCAGAAGCAAAAAGTACATGTACCCGGCTGAAAGCCGAAACAAAACAAAATTAAGCAGAATCCAAAAAAAAAAAGTTAAAAGAGTGGAAAAACAAATGCAAAAAGGTTGGCAAAAAGGAGCAACTTGAAGCGCCATAGGAAACTACTTAGTTTGCTGTTAATAATTAAAATGCAATTTTCACTTCGTTTCGTAGCCCGCTGCTTGATGTCATCGTTCGGGGAAAAAGAGCTGTGAAAGAAACCAACCTCGACCTCCTCTTGTTTATCTATTTCACTGTGTTTTCATGCTTTTTTCTCCCTGGGCTTTCCCAGGGTTTTCTTTTGGGGTTTTTCGGTTTTTTTCGGCTTTTCTTTGCACATACTAACCTATGACCGTCACCTCGCCACTCCGCCGGGCACTGTGACCCTGCTTGTTCCTCGCCCAGCACGTATAGACGCCGGAATCGGAGTTCTTCTGCACGGGACTGATGGTCAGCGAGCCGTCCGGCTGGACACGTTGACGTATGTCATCCGGCAGCTCCCGTCCACCACGCTCCCAGTGGATCTCCTCGATGGGATAGCCGGCCACCGGGCACTTCAGATTCAATGTCTCGCCGGAGACGGCAGTTACCTTCGGTATTAGTCGAATGTATGGAAGACCTGTGACGGAATTGGGAAATGGATGCAAAAAAAAAAGCCAGCTGGTGAGTT